>NC_134358.1:491419537-491719537 GCF_048569485.1 Anomaloglossus baeobatrachus
ACTTGTGTGAGAAAACCATAAACCTTAAGGCTATGAACTGGCTATAGCCACAAACTCTCGCAGTGTAAATAGTTACACCAGAGGCACCACTACCAGAGTCAGCCTGTTTAGGGGCTTGGCTCGTCTGCAACCAGGAGGAGCCCGTCCGTATATAGGGCCTTGGCTCACCTGCGACCAGAGAGCATGCCTGTTTATGGGGCCTGGCTCTCCACCACAAAGAGGGTACCTGGTCAGCACCAACTGTGGGGGCCGCCTCTACATCCTGCCAGAAGTGGCTGAAGGCGCGGATCCACCAGGCCAGGTATACCCTGAAACCACCAGCCCATGAAAGCCGCCTCTACATCCTGCCAGAAGTGGCTGAAGGCGCGGCCAACGTGAAAGGGTTTTGGGTGGGTTAACGGACTTGTGGGTGGAGGGTGGTGATGTATGATAGCTGGTGGTCTTAAAATGTTTTACCATGTTTTAATGTTTTATGCATTTTAAAATGTTGTCTTGCAGCCCGAGGACGTGCTGGTGATAACTAAGGGGGAATGTGGCGCCCCTGACCTGGTCAGGCACCACTGAGTACTGCACCCATGCTGGGGACAGTACAACACAGGTAATCCAGAAGGCTGACCGGGGTGTGGTACACAGGCGCATAGTGATCAGGTCTCACACATGTACCTATGAGAGGACCCCTGGGGATCCCAGGAGGGGGAAAAGCCTTCACCTCCACTGGAATAGTGGAGGGGGCCAAAAGCCTCCATCTCCTCTCAAGGGGTGTGGTAAGAGAGTCTGGTTGCTAGGTGGCGTAGGCAAGAACAGGAGAGGAGGGACAGTGAGCCAGGCAGTGCAGAGTCCAGGGAGCTCGAGTGAGGAGCAGATCCCGTGGGCTGCTGTAGTCTGACAGCGTCCGCGCAGTGGCTACCGACGGGGGAGAACGGTCAACTAGGAGTGCTACCCGAAATCCATCTTCAGCTAGAGAGAGAGCAACGGAGTGGGAAGTAAGGAGACTGCTAGAGAGTACCAGGCCCAAACGGGCGGCAGATCCCGAAGCGGAGATAGATCCAGCTTTCTTTTGCTAAACCTGCCGGTGTGGGGCTCTCAAAGCCCACGCCACAACACCACAAAAGCCGCAGCCACGTAGCCACAGTTAGGGCCCATAGGTCACAGGAGGCAAGCAGCTGGAGTGGCCTGGTCCAGGCGACAAGCAAACGGCAAACGAAGGGGAGAGAGGCTGCAGCATCTTCCCTGGGTGACCCCCATAGGGACTCAAAGTCGGGGTTACCCCAAACCACCAAGGGCTAAGGAAGCCGAGTTAGTAGTCACCCTCACAAGTCAGCCTGAAGGACACCTGGTTCCCACTTGGTTCATCCCAGCTACGCCCGGGTCACTCACCCTGCCATCAACTGTGAGTAAAAACCCTGAAAGACATCCTGCCTGTGTTGAGTCATTCTGCGCCTTGTGGTACTACGCACCTACACAGGGCCCTGGGGCTTGCCTCACTCTCAGGAGGCTATTCCAACTAACTGCACTCACCATCAGCCCCAGGTGTCCCTCAACCTGCAGTGGCGGTCCCCACTGACCGCAATACTGAGAGTGGCGTCACGACAAATAGAAGATTCCCTACCTGTGACGAGATCCAGCCGAGTGGAGTCCCTGAAGGTAATGCACCGACACAACACCTGTGGGGCTTCACAAGTACACCCCTTGCATTTTTGTAAATATTTTGTTATATCTTTTTATGGGACAGTACTGAAGATTTGACACTGATATAATGTAAAGTAGTCAGTGTACAGCTTGTATAACTGCAAATTTGGTGTGTCCTCTAAATAACTCAACACGGCCATTAATGTCTAAACCGCTATCAACAAAAGTGAGTACACCCGTAAGTGAAAATAAACTTGTGCCCAATTAACAATTTTCCCTTCATGTCATGTGACTTAATAGTGTTACAAGGTCTCAGGTGTGAATGGAGAGCAGGTGTGTTACATTTGGTGTTATTGCTTACACTCCCTCATACTGGTCAATGGAAGTTCAACATGGCTCCTCATGGCAAAGAATTCTTTGAGGATCTGAAAAAAAGAATTGTTGCTCTATATAAAGGTGGCCAAGGCTATAGGAAGATTGCCAACACCCTGAAACTGATGATGGACATACAGCAGTTTACCAAGGCAGGTTCCCCTCAGAACAGACCACACCATGGTTGACTAAAGAAGCTGAGTGCACGTGCTCAGTGTAATATCCAGAGATTGTCTTTTCAAAATATATGTATGAGTGCTGCCAGCATTGCTGCAGAGGTTACAGGGGTGATGGGGTCAGACTGTCAGTGCTCAGACCATACACCACACACTGCATCAAATTGGTCTGCATGGCTGTTTTCCCAGAAGGAAGCCTCTTCTAAAGATGATGCACAAGAAAGCCCACAAACAGTTTGCTGAAGACAAGCAGACTAAGGACATGGATTACTGGAACCATATCCTGTTGTTTGATGAAAGGAAAATAAACGTATTTGCTTCAGATGGTGTCAGCGTATGTGGTGGCAACCAGGTGAGGAGTACAAAGACAAGTGTGCCCTGCCTACAGTCAAGCATGGTGGGAGTGTCATGGTTTGGGGCTGCATGAGTGCTGCCGGCTGTGAGGAGCTACAATTTATTGAGGGAATCATGAATTCCAACATGTACTGTGACATACTGAAGCAGAGCATGATCCCCTCCCTTCATATCCCAACATGATAATGACCTCAAACCTCCAAGATAACATTGCCTTGCTAAAGAAACTGAGGATAGAGGTGCTGGACTGGACAAGCTTCTCCAGACCTAAACACTATTAAGCATTTGTGGGGCTTTCTCAAATGGAAGGTGGAGGAGAACGAGATCTCTAGCATCCACCAGCTCCGTTATGTCATCACGGAGGATAGAAGAGGATCCAGGGGCTCCAGTGCAGCTCTAATGAACTCCATGCCCAAGAGAGTTAGACAGTGCTTGAAAATAATGTTAGCCAAACAAAATATTGTCACTTTGGGCACAATTTGGCCATTTTCATTTACTCACTGTTTCCAGCGGTTTAAACATTAATGGCTGTGTGTTGAGTTATTTAGAGGACACCAAATTCACACTGTTATACAAGCTGTACACTGACTACTGTACATTGTATCAAAGTGTCATATCTTCAGTGGTGTCCCATAAAAAGATATAAAATATTTACAAAAATGTGAGGGGTGTACTCACTTTTGTGATATACTGTATGGCCTGTTGACCCCGGTGAGCATTGGTGCTGGATCAGAAGGATTTACCAGGTGAGTGGTGTTTTATAAAAGCTTCTGTAATCAGTTTATTTTAAGTAATGGCTTCACGACTTTTTAAGCCACAAATACACAAACATGGATTTAATTTGATTTTGTGTCATAATTTTAACTATTTGCCAATAGAAAATATTTTTTATTACGGGATGTTGGACTTTTCTTTTTTATGACTTTATATGGGTGGTCACAAGAAAAGTAACAGTAAAATCCCGAGTAATATAAGGTCATACTTCCCAGTTCATCACATCAGATAATAAGATCAGACTGTTATACTGAATACAGTTTGGGAATAATTGAAGCTTAGACGTGACATTAAACAGCCTCCTGATGAAAAAATTTGTCTTGAAACGTGCGTCGAGGTTCTGAGGGTTTCTTTGACCTTATACTAGGCAAGTATGGTACAGTAATTTATGCTACATTTAACTAAGAGCCTCTGTTATAAGGCGATTGATTTAGTCGTGTTTGGGGGTAGTGGATATTCACATCCAGCCCGAGTAGACAAGTTAGTGACTGGGCAGTGCTTTTCCTCCTTATTAACCCCTTGTACTCCTTATAAACTCCATAGCTATAATCTAATATCATTTCTAAGGGGGAATCTATATGTATGTAGATGAGATCCCTCCTATATAGGTTTTATGGATTTATATGAGAGTTGAATTTGTTCCTTTGGGGATTGAATATTTATATACAGAGGCTATTATATGCATTTATTGATGTAATATCTATTTATTAATATGATATATGTATCAGTGCTGTTTCTAATATTGGTGAAAGGGCAGAGGTGATGCTTTAATGATATAAAGTTTGATATATTTTCGTTATGAACAAAGTGTAACCTCCTTCTGCTCTCCTCACCAATAATATTTTTTTTAGGTCAAAGATCCCCTTAGTCTATGTGTTTTTTCTGGTGATGTTTTTCTTGATGTTGTGATGTTTTTAGTGATTTGGAATAAATAAAAAAAAAAATTAAAAAAAATATTTTTTGCAAAATAAAACTATTTTGATACAATATACTCTGATTTCTGCCTGTTTGTTGATGATGTGACATTAAACATGAAGTGAGTAGCTGCTTAATGCTGCTGATTAGTGATTCTACACACAAATCAAATACATTGGTGTTGTTTTTTGCGAGTTTAGTGTAAATACAGGTCGTGCCAGGATTATTACACAGATTATATGTTGGTGTATGTAATTTCCCTGCTATCATTTCCTCTTTTAGTCGCGTATTCTATAAACAATCTACCCCATTACATGAACCCCGAGGACACCGGACATGGAATCCTGCTGACTGTAATAAGTATTTGTGCCTTGAGGAGGGTTTACACATAATAATGGGACACACAATCTGATGTGAATTCTTCGGAAAATCTCCTGTACACTGTATTACATATCACAGGACATTTTTTATATATATACTTATTTTTATATATATATATATATATATATATATATATATATTTACATATATATATATATATATATATATATATATATATATATATATATATATACATCAATACACCATATACTGTATATATATAGATACATAGATATATACAGCAGGCTGGAGGGACATATAAACCAGGATGGGAAATGTGTATATACAAGGATGACGCGGAAGATGGAGGACATATATACCAAAATGGTTCCAGAATGAGAGAATCTATCTATTTCTCTCTCTCTCTCTCTCATATATATACATATATCTATATATATATATATATATATATATATATATATATAGATATATATCATATATAGGGTATATACGGTACAGCTCTGGCAAAAATTAAGAGACCACTGCAGAATGTTCAGTTTTTCTGATTTTTCTCTTTATAGATATATTTTTGAGGGAAATGTAAATTGCTCTTCTATTCTATAAACTATTGACAACATGTCAATGAGAAATGGTCAAAATAACAAAAAAATGCACAGTGCTTTCAGGCCTCAAATAATGCAAAGAAAACAAGTTAATAATTAGGGATGATCGAATACCACAAATATTCGGCTTTGCAAATATTTTCCGAATACCTCGCCACTATTCGATTATTCGGTGCACAATGTAAATCTATGGGAAGCCCGAATAGTACCGAATAGTTGTTATTCGGGTTTCCCATAGACTTACATTGCGCTTCGAATATTCACAAATAGTCGAATAGCGGCGAGGTATTCGGAAAATATTCGCAAAGCCGAATAATCGAAGTATTCAATCATCCCTATTCATAATCATTTAGAAACAACAATACTAATAATGTTTTAACTCAGAGTTCAGAAATCAATATTTTGTGGAATAACCATGATTTTTAATCAAAGATTTCATGCATCTTGGCATGATTTCCACCAGTCTTTCATACTGCTTTTGGGTGACCTTATTGCCACTCCTGGTGCAAAAATTTAAGCAGTTCTTCTCTGTTTGTTGGCTTGTGACTATCCATCTTCCTCTTGATTACATTCCAGAGGTTTTCAATAGGGTCAAGTTCTGGAGATTGGGCTGGCCATGACAGGGTTTTGATGTGGTGGTCCTTCTTCCACACATTGAGTGACCTAGCTGTGTGGCATGGTGCATTGTCTTGCTGGAAAAAACAGTCCTCCGACTTGGGGAACATTGTCTGAGCAGAAGGAAGCAACTGTTTTTCCAGGATAACATTGTATGTGGCTTGATTCATCCTTCGCAAAGTTTAATCTGCCCAATTTCTACAGTAAGGTAATCTTCTCTGAGTCTAATTTTCATTTTTGCCCAACACCTGGTCGTCTAATGATTAGACAGAAACCTGGAGACGCATACAAGCCACAGTGTCTTGCACCCACTGTGAAATTTGTTGAAGGATCAGTGATAATCTGGGGATGCTTCAGCAAGGCTGGAATTGGGCAGATTAAACTTTTTTTTTGTGCACACTACATCCAATCATGCTGTTGTTACCCCCATTTTGAGGAATCTGGAGTAAAAAGACAGTTTTGAATGCCAGAAGACAAAAAAAAACTGGTGAATCAATGCCTATAACTTACGTCATCTCTTGGTTGGCTTACTTTAGACTAGTAATCTGCAACATATATTGGTGCATTTTACTTCACTTAGGGGTACTTCACACACAGCGAGATCGCTACTGAGATCGCTGCTGAGTCACGTTTTTTGTGACCTCATTAGCGATCCCGCTGTGTGTGACACTGAGCAGCGATCTGGCCCCTGCTGTGAGATCGCTGCTCGTTACACACAGCCCTGGTTTGTTTTTTTATTGCTGCTCTCCCGCTGATAAGCACACATCGCTGTGTGTGACAGCGAGAGAGCAACAATCCTGAATGTGAAGGGAGCAGGAGCCGGCGTCTGACAGCCTGCGGTAAGCTGTAACCAAGGTAAACATCGGGTAACCAAGGTGGTTACCCGATATTTACCTTCGTTACCACCCTCCGCAGCTCTCACGCTGCCAGTGCCGGCTCCTGCTCCCTGTACACGCTAAGTTAAGCGGTGTGAGCTGGTAACTAAGGTAAAGATCGGGTAACCATACCCGATGTTTACCTTAGTTACAAGTGTCCGCAGCTTCCAGACGCCGGCTCCGTGCAAGCGCAGCGTCGCTTGCACGTCGCTGCTGGCTGGGGGCTGGTCACTGGTCGCTGGTGAGATCTGCCTGTTTGACAGCTCACCAGCGACCATGTAGCGATGCAGCAGCGATCCTGACCAGGTCAGATCGCTGGTCGGATCGCTGCTGCATCGCTAAAGTGTGAAGGTACCCTTAGCCGTGCCCCTTTTCTACAATTTCCTAAAAAGTGTCATGAGACACAAAAAGCAGCTAAAACAAATAAATAATGTGGTGCTCTAGCTTTTTGGAGCTAGAATTACGGAGCATTCGAAATAGTAACATTTGCGCAAATGTGTTAAATATACAGATAATGCAGGTCAACAGCCATATTACAAAAGCCAGATATGAAAAGGAACCTCAGAAGAAAAAAAAAGTAGTTTATAGTTTCCTGTAAAAAGTAAAAAAAAGTGTGCACAGTGAAGCATTTAATCTTCACGACGTACACGAGCCAGGAGAGGACTCGGTAATCCGGAGCCGCAGGAAAGTACTTTGTGTACTGTGTGCTCGTGTTGTGTTTTAACACAGTGGAGTGGTGTTTATTAGATCACGTCTGAGTACGCTTTGTACTTCTATGTCTTTTGTAGCACAGTCGGATCGTGATTGCTGGCTGCAGCAGTGACTATGTGAAGTATGTATGATGCAGACATTCCACAGGAGTTATGCCACCGTGTCTACCCTGCTTTCCCCTTTGCAAGGAATGTGCTCTCTGAACTGTAGGGAGAAAAAGAGAGGTGACAGAACAGAAAATACATTTTTTTTGTGCAAAAAAACCCTTATTCTTCTACAAATGCCACTCTGGATGTTTTTTTAGGGTTATATAAGACAAGAGGATGTTTGAAAAAAAATGTAACGTTCCACTTCCAGTCATTCAACTGCAGCCAAGCATGCCGTAGTGTCCTGTTATTAGTACCGTATACGTCGCTGCCGCTCGCTATATACTCCTGGGTTACTTCTCCTAAAGAATAACAGGGAGGATAAAGAAATCTTGGGAATGTCACTGCGGTGGCCGTTGCCCGGTTCCATGCCCTGGGCCCTTTTTTGTAATGGGGGTGTACTTACAGGGGATTAGGTTAGTGTTTATATGTGACGCCACTTGCGGTGTTGCGGCTATAGAGTTGGAACCGCCGCTGCAGAATGCCACTACTGGGGATGGTGTTAATTGCAGCCTGGATGATAGGCCCTCCGCAAGCAGGGCCGGGCCCCAGAGGATGGGTGACGTTACGGGCGTAGGAAGAAGGTAGTCCACAAAGAGGTATAGTACAACTGGTTTTTACTCACTGCTGGTTGATGGTAACTGGTTACTTGAGGCCGGCTAGTTTCATCTCCAGGTCCCCTTCTTCCCAGTGCCAGTTTAGTACTCTGGTACCTTCTTCCCCTGCACCTGTCTCTGGTAAGTGGGTCCCCATGGCGTAGAGCAACTGGGGGTCCCCGTCCAGTGGTTTGTCCACATCTGTCCGCCTGATGGTAACGTGAACCCTGTGGGTTGGAGTCTCTGGTCCTGTCCCTGATTCTCCCTTTGCTACTGAGTCTTTGGATTTTTATTGTCAGAGAGGTTCTTGATGGTCCCCTCGCTGTGCAGGTGTTAACAGGTCAGCTTGGAGCTCTTTCTTGACTTGGGGTCCTGTACCCCGTTGGTGCATAGTTCCGGGAGTACTCCACCGTACTCCACCAGCAACTACTCTCTGGGTCAGGTTTTAAGGTGGCTGGAGAGATGGGTGGGTCTGGTCACCTACATACCCCACCCATGGGTGTTTTCGACAGGTCACATCAGATAAAATGGAGTCAGTGTGTTTGACAGGAGCATAGAGACTGCCAGGAGGCAGAATGTGTCAAGAGCAGCCAGTGTGTGGAGGCTGCCATACCTCCAGTGCAGACTATATGGACTAGTAATCCGTCGGTGAATCCTGAACGGGGTCAGTGTGAATGAAGGCCGAGAATTCTACTGAGGAGAAGTGAATCCAAACCTGTGTGTGCGATCCACAACTTAGACGGCCAGTAAGTCGTGTGTGGGCCTTTAAGAAGAAAGAGGCTTTGTATATTACCGAGGTGCAGTTTATGCCATTGTAACGCCCCTTGACTATCAGGTCGTCACAGGGTATTGCACAATCTGCCCTCCCGTGCAGTATCCACCTCCTTCTTGGTTATTGGTCCCCAACTATATGGTGTTGTCTACATCAGCTAATCAAAATCCTAGGTACACTCTGCACCACACCCACCAAACACACCAGTGGACGGCTTCAGTGGAATAGAGTCGCCCACCTGGGGGGTTGGAGAGGGGAGGTCAGGAGTGTCAGGAGTAGGGAGTTGAGCTTGAGAAGTGAAAGAGAGAGGAGGTCAGGAGCAGGGCTCCTAGGAGGCTATCTAGGTGGCAGACGGTGGTCTGGGCCTAGTGAAGCTGGACCCCGGTCGCAGGGGATCATGGCAAGGGGCACGGAACTGTTGAAGAGGACAGCCAGCGGCCTTGCACCATCACCGGGCTGGGACCATGGCATGACAGGGTACGTGGACCCTAGGTCAGGGAGTAGCTTCAAGCAACCTGACAATTTACCAGAAGAGAACGGAGCCTTCAAGATCCATTCTCCACCCGCTCCAAAATCGGGGTACTAGCTTAACGAGGGGGATAGGACTTTCCACTTAAGCGGTCCAGAAAATCCCAAGTGTGAACCCTGAGAGCAAGCTCCCACACTTAGCCATAGTGGGGAGCGGGACCCAGCAAGTTTCACACTATCGGGACCAACAGAGAAGTAAACTTAGTGCCAAAAGGCAGGCCACGGATCACCAGGCAGCACCATTGGGGACGGGACCCGGATGAGCTTCCCTCAGCGGCAGCGGTATCCAGAACTTTGGTTTATCCAGTTGTCAGTGTCAGCTTAATGGACTGAGTGAGAACGCAAGTGACCCCTTTGCATCCAACGGCAGTCCCCAGCTCCCTTCACCGAGCCCCGGGGTATCCCCCCTTCCCGTGGAGGGTCATAACACCTGGCTGCCCCATTCCATCATCCCTGGATGCTCCCAACTGCAGCGGTAGTACTCCTAATTACCACATACCACGGGTTGCATCACAAACTCTAATACATTCCCCTTTAAATACCCCCTTCATTTGAGTGGCCGCACGACCCCCAGGTCCGGAGACCCATCGAGCCACCGCGGATCTGGATCCGAGCAGCTCGAGCACTATGTTTTAATAAACCGCTGGATCTTTAATGAAGTGCGTTCCTGTGTTCTACCTTTAAAACACAGCCGAGTGAGTGACCCTCATCATGTGAGTAAGGCAAACTCTCACAGCATATGATCCTGTATAATCACTGTATTCTATGCACACAGGCAGGGCCGGCGCCAGCACCCGGCAAACCCGGTCAAATGCCGGGGCCCTGAGCTGCCGGGGGGCCCACTCGCGGTGGCAGGAGTGGCGCACCGCTACTCAGGGGGGCCCGGTGGTCGCGCTGTCACCGCCCCCCGCCGAGGATCGAGCTTTCAATTGCATCGGCATCGCAGGTGCCGATACAATTGAGAGCAATGATGAGGGAGTGAGCGGCGCTCTCTCTCTTATCATTCTCCCCGCTGTGACTGTCGGCGTTCTTCTGACAGCTCTGCAGAGGACCGCGGTGACGTCATCACTGCGCGCCTGCTGAGAGGTCAGAGCGAGCGACAGCAATGGACGACGCGCCGAGGAGACCGGATCAGCGGGCGAACGAGAAGTGAGCCGCCCCTCTACTGACACTGGGCTCCCCTGACTCACAGGCCGGCCCCTACACAGCGGCACTAGTACACATAGGGGCCCGGCAGCCGCTCTGCATCTATGTGTAGTGCTGCTGTGTAGTGGCCGAACTGTGAGTCAGTGGAGCCCAGTGTCAGTAGAGGGGCCCCTGACCTGGAGAGGCCACCAGCCGTTTCTGAGCTGCCGGAGTGCTAGTCCTGACCTGCACAGCAGACGGAATCTCCATCCTGCAGGACCTGCGATGACGTCACGCCCATGTGACTGTGTGGGAGGAGCCACAGGAGGCCGGCAGAAAGCAAGATACTGAAGGCGATTTGGACACATGATGACTGGTAATAAGAAAAGAGGGGAAAAGAGGGGACATGAGGGTGGGGGGGGGGGAGGGGGCTGCAGGGTGAGTGGCATATGAGGGCTGCAGACTGTGACAGAAGCATGTGAAGGGGTGCAGAGTGTTTGAGAGGGGTAAGTTGGGGTACAGGCAGGGTGAGATATGTGGGCAGGGTGTGTGTGATATGGGGGTGTATTGTGTGTGACATGGGGGGGTGCAGGCTGTATGGGAAGCAGGGTGTGTGAGATATGGGGGTGTAGTGTGTGAGATCTGGGGGGTGCAGGCTGTATGGGGAGCAGTGTGTGTGTGTGTGGGATATGGGGGGTGCAGGCTGTATGGGAAGCAGTATGTGTGGGATATGGGGGGTGCAGGCTGTATGGGGAGCAGTGTGTGTGTGGGATATGGGGGGTGCAGGCTGTATGGGGAGCGGTGTGTGTGTGGGATATGGGGGGTGCAGGCTGTATGGGAAGCAGTGTGTGTGGGATATGGGGGGTGCAGGCTGTATGGGGAGCAGTGTGTGTGTGTGGGATATGGGGGGTGCAGGCTGTATGGGAAGCAGTGTGTGTGGGATATGGGGGGTGCAGGCTGTATGGGGAGCAGTGTGTGTGTGTGGGATATGGGGGGTGCAGGCTGTATGGGAAGCAGGGTGTGAGATATGGGGGTGTAGTGTGTGTGATATGGGGGTGTAGTGTGTGTGATATGGGGGTGCAGGCTGTATGGGAAGCAGGGTGTGTGAGATATGGGGGTGTAGTGTGTGTGATATGGGGGTGCAGGGTGTGTGACATATGGGGGCAGGGGCGTAACTACCGCAGTCGCAGGGTTGGAAGGAGAAGAGAGGTACTTGTTTTTTATTTTGCTGGCTGCATGACACATGGAGGCCTGGGTGTGCTGGCTGCATGATACATGGAGGTCTATGGGACTGCATAATAAACATGAAGGACACCTTATACATGGACTAGGGGTGCATTATACATGGAGGAGTATGGGGCTGCATAATACAAAATGATGATTTATGGCGCTACATTATAATACATATAGCACTATGGGGGCTACATTATAATAAATGGAGGAATATGGAGGCTACCTTACACATGGTCACACATGGGTGTGCGTTATAAAACATGGAGGACTGTGGTGCAGTATAATATATCGAGTACTATGGGGTGAATTATAATACATGGAGAACTATGGGGGTGCATTATAATATATGACGGGTTATGTGGGACCCTTTATATTATACGGAAGGCTATGTGGGGGCCATTATAGTATTTGGAGATCTATATACAAGGAGGACAAAGATACAAGTATGGGATGGGAATGTTTTGTGCTGAGGGAAAAAGGCTCTTTCCCTCAGCACCCAGCTTTCCCATGCTCTGCTATACATCTCTCAGCACCCAGCTTTACTCTGTTATGGGAAAGCTGGGTGCTGAGGGAAAGATGGATATCAGAACATGGGAAAGCTGGGTACTGATAGAGGGATTTCAGATCATGGGAAACCTGGGTGCTGAGGGTAAGAGCCAAGTGTCAGCATCATTATCCTGTACCCCGAGTGTCAGTGTCATTATCCCGCACCCTAAGTGTCGGTGTACGTGGAGGGGGGCCCCGATCCAAATTTTGCACCAGGGCCCATCAAACTCTAGTTACGCCACTGAGTATTAATCACTGTATTCTACATGAGGGTGCCTACTGCTATCTGGCTCTGCACTGTGCTATATACAGGCTATGCTATATACAAGCTGTATGCTACATGAGGGTGCCTAATGCTATCTGGCTCTCCACTGTGCTGTCTGGGTCTGCACTGTACTATATAGGTCTGTGTACTACATGAGGATACCTAATGCTATCTGGCTCTGCACTGTGTTATATAGGTGCTGTGTACTACATGAGGGTGCCTAATGCTATCTGGCTCTGCACTGTGCTGTCTGGCTCTGCACTGTGTTATATAGGTGCTGTGTACTACATGAGGGTGCCTAATGCTATCTGGCTCTGCACTGTGGTATTTAGGGGCTGTGTACTACATGAGGGTGCCTATTGCTATCTGGGTCTGCATTGTGCTATATGTGTGCTGTGTACTACATGAAGGTGCCTAATGCTATCTGGGTCTGCATTTTGCTATATGGGGGCTGCATAGTGCATGTGGGGGCTACATAATACTATATGGAGGACAATGGGGGCTTCATAACACAATATGGGGGCTGCATACTACTATACCCCCAGAGTTGTATGTCCCCTCCACCCAGGTGCTGTATGTCCCCCCCACCCCAGACCTCTCTTGGGATGTATATACAGCAGTGTTAGTGTGCCCTATGTGCGGCCATGTCTGTTAGACAAGCCGGGAGGTGAATGAGGCTGTTGCCGGCTTCCCAATATTAGAAATATATATACAGGATAAATATATAAAAATAATGTGTGTGTATGTATGATCTGTATCTATGTATGTCAGTGTATATGACTGTGTCTAGATTTATGTCTATTTATGTGTTTTTGTGAATTTCTCTTTAAATAAGTATGTGTGCCTGTATGTGTATGTATCTGTGCATGTCTATGTGTGGATGGGGCCCACTGAGACTCTTTCGCCTAGGGCCCACAAAAACCTGGAGCCGGCCCTGCACACAGGACAATCATATTATCGACCGATCTGTGCACATAAAACGCCCGTTAACCCATCTAAATAGGACGGTACACAACCAACAACTGGATAATATATGGTTGTTTAAAGGGGTATTCCCATCTCCAAGATCCTATCCCAATATGTATTAGGTGTAATAATAAGAATATTAGCAAATACCTCCAATTAGAAATGTAGTATAGTTCTCCTGATTCACTGTCGTTTACCTCATGTTCAGGGCATTTCAGGACCTTAGGTATCCATGGTTACGACCACTAGCAACCAACTAACTAGCAGTCACTATATGTGTTTTCAAAACCATGGATACCTAAGGTTCTGCAATGCCTTGCACATGAGGTAAGTGACATAGTGACATAGTGAATTAGAAGTATATATACGTTTATATACTACATTTCTAATTGGAGGTATTTGCTATTAAATATTATTATTATTATTATTATTATTATTACACCTACTACATATTGGGTTAGGATCTTGGAGATGGGAATAATCCTTTAATGGTAATGATCGGCCACAATATAAAAGGGGCATAAGGGTCTCTGGGTAAATACATTTACAATGGGCGCTTATATTTACATGGACCTTTTTGTACAGACTGTATAGACATTGGATTAGACAATGTGCTGCTGATCAATGATGACTTTTAGGTCCATATAAAATATGCAATCCGTCAGGAAAAGAGCATTTGATAATTTGTCATTTAATCGCATTAAAGGGAACCTGTCAGGTGCAATATGCAGCCAGAACCACGAGCAGTTCTGGGTATATATTTCTAATCCCTGCCTAACTGTCCCTGTATCTAGTAGCATGGATGCGCAGTGCACATGATCCGGAGTCCTCAGCACTTCCGGTCATGCGCACTGTACCTCAATGAAGCCGGGAAGCTTACATCTTACAGCTTCAGTTTAGTGAGCATGATCGGAGGCCTCGGAAACTCCGGATCATGTGCACTGCGCATCCATCCTCCACTGGCCGCCATGAACAGTGAGGTCTGTGCGGCGTCACTGTGTATTCATTAGCATCTTTGTACGCCAACAGGGACGTGCTACCATGCTATGTGGGCCGACTAGCTAAGGGGAGAAACGCCATCGGGACTAGTCCCCGCGCTCATTACCATAAGATAAAATATCTTTAGAAATACTTTTTCTAAGGATCTCTTTATTTATGCTAGTGTATACAGGGACGGTTAGGCAGGGATTAGCAATATACACCCAGAACTGCTTGTGGCTCTGGGTGCATATTGCACCTGACAGGTTCCCTTTAATACATTATTTCTGCCAATAATTGGCCCATGTAAAGGTTCCTTAAACAGGTTTTCCCACAAAGTTCATTCTAATCAATAGATCTTGGAATAATACAAATTTCCACAATTAGATGTGTTTAAATTATTTTCCTGTGTTGAGATAATCTTATATATTGTATGTGTCCCTGCTATGTACTGTGTATTGGCCGTCTCTGAGCTTACAGATTTAATACCCCAAAATTGGAATATATATGCCTTTAAGAAGTAGCAAAGCTAACAGCCCCTTTATTATGTTTGCACTCTGTTAAAATTTCCCTTTGCAGGTATTGGACATGAGAATTCAGCACATAGAACTGGTGTAAATACAGTGGCATGCAAAAGTTTGCGCCCCCCTGGTCAAACTTACTGTTATTGTGAGGAGTTAAGCACGTTGAAGATGAAATAATCTCTAAAAGGCATAAAGTTAAAGATGACACATTTCCTTTTTATTTTAGGCAAAGACATATATATATATTTTCATCTTTTACATTTTAAAAATTACAAAAAGCAAAATGGGTGGATGCAAAAGTTTGAACACCCTTGGAGATAGGTGTGCTCAGATCACTTTGACCAAGGTTTCATATCTTAATTAGCTTGTTAGGATTATGGCTTGTTCACTATCATTGTTAGGAAAGGCCAAGTGATGCGACTTTCACAGCTTTATAAAAACCCAGCCTCCTCTAACCTTGTGCCAAAACACAGCAGCCATGTGTTCTTCTAAGCAGCTGCCTAACACTCTGAAAATGAAGCTGATGGTGGCTCACAAAGAAGGAGAAGGCTATAAGAAGATAGTAAAGCATTATCAATTTCCCTTTTCTCAATTAAAAATGTAGTTAAGCAATGGCAGTTGATAACATGAACAGTGGAGGTCAAGATAAGTTCTGGAAAACCAAGCTACATTTCTGTAAAAGCTGCTCATAGGATTCCTGGAGAGACAAATCAGAACCTATGCTTGTCTGCAAAAGACCTTCAGGAACATTTAGCATACTCTAGAGTTGTGAAACATTGTTCTACTGTTCAGAGACACCAGCACAAATGTGGTCTTCATGGAAAAATCATCAGAAGAAAACCTGTCTTGTGACTGCACCATAAAATTCAGCGTCAGAAGTGTGCAAAAGAACATCTGAACAAGTCTGATGCATTTTGGAAACAAGTCCTGTGGACCTATGAAGTTAAAATAGAACTCTTTGGCCTCAATGATCAAGGTATGTGTAGAGAAAAAGGGCACAGAATTTCAGGAAAAGAACATCTCACCAACCATTAAGCATGGGGTTGGATCAATCATGCTTTGGGGTTGTATTGCAGCCAATGTTGCAGGGAACATTTCCCCACACCCCACAGTCCTCCATATAATATAATGCATCCATCATAATCCACCATATAGTATAACGCAATCAATAGTCCTTTACATATTATAATGCACCCCCCATAAAACGCCATATACCGTAATACCTTGGTTTTCGTTGATTATCCGTTGATAATGCGTCTAAATACAATCAATGAAAACCGAAACCAATGAAAACCGAAGCAATTATTTCCATAGGAATCAATGTAAATCCAATTAATTTGTTTCAGACATTCTAAAATACATACAAAAGCACATTTTATAGAGAATAAAGATAGTGTTTAATACTAAAAACAATAAGAAATGAATATAAAAACAATATAAGGCCCTGTGCCCACGGGAGCTTGCTTCTGCGGATTTTGCCGTGGAAAACCTGCGGATTTATCTGGATTTTCCAGATAAATCTGCAGGTTTCAGCATGTACAGACACTCCCCATGTTATCCTATGGGACATGGGGAGTGCTGTGTCCACGTTGCGGAATTTGCGGTTGCGGAATATACTGCGGATATCCCACAGCCGTACATAACTGCATGTCAATTATTCCTGCGGCATTACCTGCAGAAATCCCCTGCCTTGGTCCCATACTTACCTGCCTTGATAGCAGACACCTGGTAATTTTCCCTCGGTGCACAGGAGCAGGAAGGAGGAGGTGGGCGGGGCCTGCACGAGCTCCGGTCATGTGACAGCCAGAGCTAGTTCAGGCCCGCCCACCTTCTCCTTCACAGTGTAAACACGGCCGGAGACGGAGAGAGGTGCTGCGTGATGGAGGTATGAACGCCCCGATCACTCAGCACTTGTTCTGCATTGAGGATGCAGTGCTGAAGCCATGGTACTGTATCCTCAATGCAGAATGACCGTAGCATATCTGCAGGACATTCCGCAAATAAACTGCAGCATGGAAACAGACAAAGTTGTGCTGCGGATTTCTGGGAGCTCCTTCGGAATGTCCTGCAAATATAACCGCAGGACACTTTTCCCGTGGGCACATAGCCTTAAATGAATACAAAACACTAATGTAAAGAATAAATACATTTTATATTACATTTCTTACATATATTTTGCAACTGACACTCGGGGTGATACTCACACAATGTCACACAGACCCGGAGAATACATGGATCACCCTTTGTTGTCTCAAAATTAGCAGCGTAGTCACGTGGGCATGCTGACAAAAACAAACAATAACCAAGGCAATCAATGAAAACCGAAGCAAATTTTTAGAACAAAAAATTAATGAAAACCGAAACCAACGATAACCGATGTCAACGAAAACCAAGGTACCACTGTATTATAATGCACCCCCATAGTGCACCATATATTATATTGCATTCCCCATAGTAATCCATATATTATAATGCCACCCCATATTCCACCAAATATTATAATGCACCATCCACAGTCCTCCATATATTATAGTGCATCCCCCATAGTCATTCAAATATTATAATGCCACCTCATAGTCTTCCATATATTATAATGAGCCTCCATAGACCTCCATATAGTCTAATGCACCCCTATAGTTCTCCATATATTATAATGCACCATCATAGTTCTCCATATATTATAATGCCACCTCATAGTCCTCTATATATTATAATGCACCCCTAAAGTTCTCCATATATTATAATGCACCATCATAGTTCTCCATATATTATAATGCCACCTCATAGTCCTCTATATATTATAATGCACCCCTATATTCCTCCACATAGTATAATGCATACCCCTTAGACATCCATATAGTATTATGGCCATTGTCTACCAGTGTTCTCAAAATATATACTCACCTCTCCTCTTGCTCAAGTCTCCATGGTAAGAAGTTTGCAGTGCTGCACATCTCGGCACAGCGGGCGCACAGTAGTAATGTCATTGAGCCCGCTGGGCTGAGATGTATGAGCGCAGACACAGTGGAAGAATAATGGAGGAGCGATCACTCCCTCTTTCATCATTGCTTTTAACTGTATTGGCACCTGTGATGCCAATATAGCAGAAAGTCCAATGCTAGACAGGGAGAGCCCGGTGCCCCCCCCCACTGGAGGCATGAAATAGTGGGGTTAAGTCAGTAATTGAATGTTTGAGATTCCGTTTCGCCCTAACAATGTTGCATTCTTTAAAAACTTAATAAAAAGAAGTAATGTATTGCCCTTTGTGAACCCAGACTGAGCAATTGCCATTAAAAAGAGTTAGACGAGAAGAGAACTTTGCACCATAATGTTCACAAGTTGCAAGGACTCCTGTGTGTTGGTTTATTGTGTATGTGAGTCAATATGCTACATTTACAACTATGTTTCTTGGCGTATATAAAAGTGTCATTCTGCAATCTATAGGCTAACTAGTTCGACTGGTTATGAAAGTAGCTTGTTACATGTGATCAGGGTAAATTGGAAAATATTTATTTTGCACGGTTGGATTATTTCTAGAGAGAGTTCAACAGATGTCAACTTTAAAAACAGTATTACAGTATGAGTGGAGAAAACTAAAGAAGTAAAAAGAAACATTGGGTTGTCACTGCCCCACCAGAGTTCAGCTCTAATTTGTCCTATAAAAACCATAGGACATAGAAAGATTAAAAGGTTTATCATAACATTTATGGCATATATTCAGGGTCCCCCACCTACAGGGAATATAGAGGTCCAGTTTCACCCACTATGCAAGAGATATGGCACATAGTCAAACTTGGGAAGAAAAGGATAAACTAGATGGCAGTGCACTCCAATCTCTTTCCACTGTAGGGTGGTGTCACGCTAAGGTATGCGGATGGACTAAGCAAACGGCGAAAGAGAAGGGAAACCCTGTTTCTTCTGAAAGGAAAGATGGTGACTCCTAACCAAACCTACTGCTGGTCCCTGGGGTCCCTCACCACTCTAGATAGGTTCTGCACCTATGCGCTGAGCCAAATATTTGACCCTAAGTATCCCGAATGCCGGAATAGGGAACGGATGGGATGAGCTTTTTTTCAACCCCAATAAACACTATAGATGACACAAGGAGGATACACAGGGAAAATATGTGAACTACTCATGTACAGATGACACAGGTAGAAGTTTAGCAAAGTTTTCAGCAACAATTTCACAGAGGAGTGCAAGCCACCTGCTTGCAACTAAGGCTTGAATGAACTGAAAATATCACCAGCACCAGTCCAAGGAAGGAAGGGATATTTGAGCACCAAGATAATGTTGATGATCAGCAGCTGGGTGGAAGGCGAGCTCCTGCTAGGTCCAAAGGGAAAGAGATGAATCCAGCAGGGAAGCTAACTATCAATAGCCAGCAACCACATGACTATCTGTCACCCATGACACACCCATGACAGGTGGTTGTCCCACTAAAAACATTTTTGAAGTTTACCCAGGATGAATTATCAGTGGTTTGACTACCGGGACCACCCCTTCCCTACAATCCTGAGGAGAACGGGTCTGAAAATTTCCTCTGTGATTGGATTGCCAATGCACATGTAGGACCACTGCTCCATTCCCTTCCATGGAACTGACTGATACAGCTGTTTCATCAGTCCTTTAGAAGTGACTGGAATAATGGTCACACATGCATAATGCTGTTTCTTTTACACAGGGAACGTTTGGACATTCTCAAGATCTCGGGTCCCAATGATCAGACATCCATGGATTGAACATTTCTCAGCTATCACAGAACCTGTCACCAGGTTTTTTCCTTATGAGTTGCGGTAACCACCTGTATTGTAGAATACTGTATATAAGAGCTCAGGCCGCTCTATGTAACATAAAAAACATTTTTATAATACTCACCTAGGGGACGATTCAGTCCAATGGGTGTCGCTGGTCTCAGTCCAGCGCCTCCTCCATCTTGTCCAATCGCCGTCCTCCTTTCTTCTGAGGCCTGTGTGCATGACGCAGACTATGTTATCCACACAGGCCAGCATTGCGGTCCTGCGCAGGCGCTCATCTCTCTGCCCTGCTGAGGGAAAATCAAAGTACTGTAATGCGCAGGTGCGAGCTATGTTCAATGACTGTCCACGCATGCGCACTACAATACTTTTATCTGGGCAGATCATAGTGCTCCGGCGCAGAACCACAGTACTGTCCTGTATAAACAACATAGGACGCGTTATCCACACGGGCCTCAGAAGGAAGACGACAATTGAACAAGTAGGCGGAGGCAGCGGACCGAGACCAGTGATGGCCATCGAACCGGACCGCCCCTTATGTGTGTATTATACAGATGTTTTTTATGTTATACAGAGCGACTTGGCCTCTTATATACAGTATTCTAGAATGTTGTATATAGTGTGTCCACCCATATCCTGTCCACCACCATTAACCTGAGAACGGCGGTAGCTATAGGCATTGAAGTGGTGTCTAGGTATAGTAAAGTAACGTGTCACCTACCATATTGCACAACGTGCAGCAAGATACAGTATGCTGTCCAGAGTCCAGATGTACATTGCAGCTGACGGTGGCCACTTTGACAAAGTTAAATGAGCGCCATATGCATGACCAGCATTCAATGCTTTAGGGGCGTCATGGGTTTCATATCATAGCATTTCTGTATGCAAGGTGTCAATTCATATAGAATTGATGATGCCCTACAATTTTTTAATTCACTTTTTTCTCTATCTTGTTCCGTTTTCGAGATAAAAATGCTAACTCCGTTGTTTTCCAGCAGGTGGCGCTATAGGTGGTTTCATTGCGTAGTACATGGTTACTTTACTATACCTAGACACCACTTCTATGCCTGTAGCTGCCGCCGTTCTCAAGTTAATGGCGGTGGACAGGATATGGGTGGACACACTGTATAAGGGCTCACTAGTGGTGCCCACAGGTTATAAGGAAAAACCGGGTGACAAGTTGCCTTTAAGACTATGGGAGACACAACAATATGACTTTTACAACCATTTTTTCAAATTTTCCAGGGTGGGAAAATAAGTGGAGCAGTTGTCAAAACTTTTTTTTACATTTTGTAATTTTTGCTGGTATAGTAAAGACAATCGATTGCTGGTTGATTGCTATGACCAGCTCCAGTTTCCGTCTGGATTACACATTTTATATGTATCTGCCAATGTTTTTAACAGTTCTTCTGGTTGAATTCCAGAGGACAAGGTCACTGCCAAGTCAAAGAGATGCTTTGTTGAAATAATAAAAAAAACAAACAGGAAAGCAATTAATATACATGAAAGCTGCTTTATTATAGACCTAAAGAACTGATCTGTTTGTAGTTAATCTGCCCGGCATGCCTTGTGTTCTGTCAAAGGTCATCAGTCACACTTCACATTTTCTAGCTGATGGATTGCTGTTGCAAAATATTTTTGGCTTAATTTTCATCATAGATTTTTGGACATTTATTTCCAAGTCAGACTCAATCTATATCTATTGAAGGATAACCATACTTCAGGTCGTTTTTCAGAATAAACGGTCTTGTGTGTGTACATCAGGAATACCACTATTTCTGGCCAATATATGACTGATCCCCTGCATTTTCACCAGTTTTTCCTCATTGCAGGTTCTAGCTCTAATGCGGGCGTCACACGGCACGATCTATCGTGCGATCGCACGAGCGATCGTACCCGCCCCCGTCGTTTGTGCGTCACGGGCAATTAGTTGCCCATGGTGCACAAAGTCGTTAAACCACCGTCACACGTACTTACCTGCTGAGCGACCTCGCTGTGGGCGGCGAACATCCACTTCCTGAAGGGGGAGGGACATTCGGCGTCACAGCGACGTCACTCAGCGGCCGGCCAATAGAGGCGGAGGGGCGGAGATGAGCGGGACGTAAACATCCCGCCCACCTCCTTCCTTCCGCATTGCCGGCAGAAGCCATGGGACGCAGGTAAGCTGTGTTCATCGTTCCCGGGGTGTCACACACAGCGATGTGTGCTGCCCTGGGTATGATGAACAACCGGCGCCATTAAAAATAAACCATTTTTTAAAAATAAGCGACGAGTACACGACTCACAATTTGTGAGCGATTCTGCGTCGCTCGGAGTTGTCACACGAAACAACGTCGCAAGTGATGCCTGATGTGCGTCACGAAAACCGTGACCCCGACGATGCATCGCGCAATAGCTCGTCTTGTGTGACGCCCGCATTACTTTGCAATTGACTCTAAGCTGGTGGGTGGAAATTACATGCTATGATCTCTATCTAAAAAGTCTGGAAGACAAAGGAGCCCAAATAGGTAATTTTTCACCTGATGAAGGAGATGAATATATCCGAAACGCATTGTAAAGAAAATCGAATTTCTCCTGGAGTTTGCCTCTCGTTCACGACAACGCGGCATTAACCCTTTCTGCACCAGTTCATTTTATAATCTCAGACATACACAGCAACAAAACAAGGGATTCCTGCCCTTCATTCCTTAGATAGCATTCAGACAACAAGAGCGTGGAGGATATTATACAGCAATACTGAACAGTACGGTTGTGAATCCCGGGGTGAGGTAAAGACTTGTTAGAAAGCTCACACAATTTGTATGTGTCTCCCTCTCACTGGGGGAGGAAGGTAAGCTCAGGAGGGCTAGGGAGGAGAAGAAGTGGCTCATAAATGGAAACAGAAGCTGATTTTTCTGATAATATATATTACAAAAGTTTCTTATATTTACATGTACTATTGATTTATGCAAATATTGCTGAAAGCACAGTTTCCAGTTGAGTTTTACTTGAAAGATTACTATCAGTAGTATTTTTTTAACAAGTCTGTGCAGGGTGTTTTTCAACTGTTTTAGAACTTATTACATGCCCGTGTTCAGTATTAATGAGGTAAACATGCTTTATTATTATTTATTATTATTATATATAGAAGTCTTTTTAACTTGCCAGAATATAAGTTTTACAGCTTAAATTGGATCTCTCACCAGATCACACATTACACTCTGCATGCATTCATAAACATTTATCCTGCACCCGATGAGGCTGTTGTGCTTTCTTTGAAAACTTGTGCCAAACTGGCTGCATTATTTGTCTTGAAGCTTTCACTATAACACCATTCTTACATGGATTTTTCACAGTAAAGGGCGCTTTACACGCTGCGACGTCGCTAGCGATTGCACCCGCCCCCGTCGTTTGTGCGTCATGGGCAAATCGCTGCCCGTGGCGAACAATATCGGAGGTACGCGTCACACGCACTTACCTTTCTAGCGATGTCACTGTGGCCGGCGAACAACCTTTTTTTTAAGGGGAGCGGTTTGTGCGGCATCACAGCGACGTCACACAGTGGCCCGCCTATAGAAGCGGAGGGGCGGAGAGCAGCCGAATTCACATCACTCCCACCTCCTCGTTGCCGGAGGATGCAGGTGCGGTGTTGTTCGTCATTCCTGGGGTGTCACACGTAGCAATGTGTGCTGCCTCAGGAACGACAAACAACCTATGTCCAAAATGAGCTACGATACTTGGGAAAGGAACGACATGTCAACGATAAGCGATTTGGTGAGTATTTCTGATCGTTAGCGAACGCTAGTACGTGTCACACGCAACGACGTCGCTAACGAGGCCGGATGTGCGTCACGAATTCCATGACCCCAGCGATATCTCGTAGCGATGTAGTTGCATGTAAAGCGGCGTTAAGTGTGCCAGCCTCATCAGGGCTAATAGATCTATGTCATAAGGGAAGCAAATTGTATTGTGTTTTGACAAATCCGTTTTAAATTCCTGAGTACAATTTTTTCAACATTGTTCACAGACAAAACTGGGCCTCATGTATAAAGTATAGATTAAATGTCCACCCTGCACTAGTAAAAAAAATCAGCAGATTATGGCTATTAATGTCACCTAGTCTTAAGCTCTAATGATTAAAGACAAACTCGGCGTAAGAGACCTAGAACTGGAGAAGTAACATTACGAGATTCTGTTTTTTTGATGAAATATTCATTCTGTTGATCATTTTCCTATTTTCTAGTAGAATCATCCTGATAGTATGGTTAAGATAAAAGCTTCTGAAATGAACAA
This sequence comes from Anomaloglossus baeobatrachus, assembly GCF_048569485.1. Classification (NCBI taxonomy): domain Eukaryota; kingdom Metazoa; phylum Chordata; class Amphibia; order Anura; family Aromobatidae; genus Anomaloglossus; species Anomaloglossus baeobatrachus. The sequence continues at coordinate 491,443,611 of NC_134358.1, forward strand.
CCTCATTTACTAAATAAAAAATTGTCCCCAAATCTGCTGATGCTGTAGGTCTGGTTCTGGCTGGCCAAACACATTCTCTAGCTCGTGGTCTGATGCTCATGTAGCCGGTAGCTATATCTCCTGACTACTTCACATACATTCTAGATTTTTTTTTTATATATATATGAATCAAGAAAAAATAAAAACCACCTGGTCTTTCGAAAGCCTAAAATGAGATAAACACAACCTCAGAACCACAACACATGACAAATTACACAATCTCAATGTTTATTTACCAAAAACGAGACCAAAATGTAGAAGCATTGTGTACTATCCAGACTTGTGCTTTTGTAAAGATGGTCATACTTACCGATAATGAACAGTTAACCAAGGTCAAGTGATTAGCAGCATTTGGCTGATACATACCATTAATTCCTATGTAAGTGTGTCGCCCTGGGCAAGCCAGGGGACACAGGTCACACACCACCACACCCTACATCCCAGCTAGGAACACTACAGCTAACCGAAAATCCTTGTTGCCTTCCTCCAGAGGCTGATGATTCACACCAGGGGGTGGGCCAGGCGGTTGGCTCTGCCCACCGAGGAGGGCACAGCTCTGGAGGCGGGAGAAACCAGGCAGTCGAGCCCAGGCAGGGCAAGAGTGAAGGAGAGATAGCTCAGGGAGGAGCAGGAGTGAGGAGCTAAGTGGAGGAGTAAACAAGAAGTGAAAGTAGAAAAGTGGTGAAAGAGGAAAGCAAGTGAGGTGACAAGAAGGAAGGAAAGCCTGAAGGGTCCAGCTTTGTGTAGGGCCAGATCAGCAAGGTCAGCAACGGCGGTGACTGTCTGGAGGGGGACCGTTTGGAAGTTCCTGGAAGGACCCCGTTGGCTGTGTGCCCGGCGGTCTGGAGCAGTGTTCCGAAGGACAGTCAGCACCAGGGCAGGGGCCTCTCGGACCCCGGCAAGGCTAGGAGTCGCCAAATTTGCCGAATCCGTCAGTGACGGGGACGCAGATCCCCCAACAACAAAGTCCCGATTGAAGGCAACAGCTCAACCATTACTGTTGAGACACCGCCACCGCCAAGGCACCAGTTTCCCCAGGGCCAGCGCCTGCGGGCAAAGAGTAGAGCTCCCCCGGTCCAGCTTGAAGCCGGGGAGCGGGTTACCGGTGGGGACCCATCGCAACCGCAAGTACACCAAGGTGCAAGGAAAAGGGACATCACCGTCACCTACTGGGAGAGCAAGTGCAGCCGTCCGTGGGACCGTCTATCCAGCCGTTTGGTTTACCGTAAAAACTGTGTCACGTCTCAGGCTGAGTGAGTACCACAGTGCCGCAAGGCACAGCGCTGCCCCCGCGTCCCTGCGCCCACCAGGCCCTGCACCTCCATCACCATCACCGGGCCCCGGGATCACCGACCCCTACCCACGGAGGGGCAACACAACACCTGGCTGCTCCGCATCACCATCCCCGGGAGCCCCGTATAGAGCAGCGGTGGTGAAATCACCACAACCGTGGGTGGCGTCACGGACAATAATCATCCCCACACCCAACAAATCCCCTTTCACTCACGGGCGAGGAGTGCCGCTCGAGAAACCCCCGGGATCCGGCCCACCGCTCGAGCCACCACTGAGCAGCAGCCGCCGGACCCGAGCAGAAGGGGTGAGCGCGGTGTGCTGACACCCTCCTCCCCGCCCGCGACAACTTGGCGTCACGAACAGGATCTTACCGCTCTGCCGTCTGGTAGAGGTGCGCCTTGTTACCGCCGGAGGTATCCGGCAGAAAAATTTCAGAAGCCGCCATCTTTGGCGCGAAAAGTTCCCGCTCGAGCGTCTTCTCGAGCAGTAGAGGCGCGTAGGCCAAAACTCCGCCCCGAGAGAGGAGGGGCCGGAAAGAGCTAAGGGGGACGCGATGGCGGCTGAACGCATGTAGCTGCAGCTATAAAAGCAGGGACGCCAGGACTCTGCGAATATACCGTTCCTGGAAGTAGAGGAGAAAGCCATGATGTGGATGCCGTCCCGCGACACCGTAGCCCCCGCGCCTGGAACCGCGGCGTGGGTGGAGATTCGAACCGCGCAGCTCTACCAAAGGCTGCAGGTCAGGATGCAGCTCCTCATGGAGGAGTGGGAGGCCGACATGGTGGACGTTGTAGCCACCGTGCGGAGAAGCGAGGAGGAAGCGGAGAAAGGGAGGGTGAGTGACCCACGTCCCGATGCCCTTGAAGGGCCGGTCATCGCGGCTGTGGGGCCCGGTCCAAGCCCTCTCCCCCCGTTGCCTCCCTCGCCACCCGTCCCGGAGGCCGTGACCCCGCCACTAGGCCTGCTACCACCGCAACCGGTAGCAGTACCCAGCGTCCCCGCCCAGGCGGGCCGACCTGTAGCCGGAGCCCGCGGCACACCGGAGGTGTTACCGTGGAAGACTCCGAAAGTGGAACCGGAGGCATCCCCTGAAGAAGTCCCCGAGCCGGAGCCGATGACCCGCTCCGAGCCGAAGGCCCGGCAGCGGAAAGCCCCAAAGCCCATCCCCCACACCTCGGCTGAGGTAGTGCCGGGTTGTTGCTGCAAGGCAGCGCCCAAGGCCAAGACACCGCGGGACATGCCGCCCAGAGTCCTGACAGTGGGCAACGTCCAGGATGTCCCGCGGGGCCCGACCCGTGCGCCGGCGCTGGCGGCAGCGCCGTATTGGGATAGGGAGCCGGTACCGCTGGGCCTGGAGATCGCCGAGAGGGAGCGGAAGAAGGCTGAGCTGGTGGCCCGAGCTATCGGGGAAAAGGAAAGTCTCCGCCAGGCCACGTTCCGTGTCCGGGGCCTGTTGTACGTGGGGCAGGTGAGGCGGTTTGATGTCCGCCGAGGCTATGGGTTCATCTACGAACCGGGCCTGGAGGCCGAAGTGTTTATAGCCCGGCGGGATGTGAATGCCCACCTGCCTGAAGAGCATCCCGGCCGCAATCTGATGCCGGGTGACATCGTGCAATACACCCGGTTCTTTGGGGAGTGGGGGTGGTTCGCGCTGGACGCTAAACTAAAGGGCAGCCCAGAGGCCCGAGCGAGCGCTGCGCCCCCTCCCTTGGAAGGAGCACCAGAGCCTGAATATCCGGAGTAGGGCAAAAGATGCCCGAAGCAGCAGTCCCCGTTGGGACCACCATTTTGTTGTTTGAAAAGTTTAAAAAGTTTGAAAGAATGATAATAAAAATGATGATGACCGAGTGCCTTACCTGATTTACCATGATTTGCAACCGGCTGGAGCCGGCACCGTTGTCCCCGTGGGGACCGTTTACAAAAAGTTTTTCATGGGAACTATCCATGGACAAGCCCGTGAACTTGCAGGGCAACCACAAACGTTAATGGCTTGTAAATATGTTGTTTACCGTTACCGTTTTCCGCAATGCCGCCTCCGGAGAGGCAGGTTGGAGGGAGGGCCCTCAGCAGAGCAGGCTGGGGCCCAGCCACCAAAGGAACCGGTGGCTACCCTCTGGAGGGAAGGACAGATCCCGCTCGGGTACCGTGTGCTGGACTGTGGGTCAAGGGGTGCTGCCTGGGTTTTAGGGGCAGCATCAGGGCCAGGTTGCTTGGGTGGGAGAGAGCGGAAACCGTAACCGTAAACCGTTATGCAACGTTAAAAGAAATGTGCCTCCCGTCTTGGGAAGAGTTATTATTGAAAATGTAAATATGTTATAATATCACTATGTTATCTTTTTCAGAAAAATAAAACCGGTGTTGGACGGCAGCCCGCGGACGGTCTGCATTTTGCTAAGGGGGAATGTGTCGCCCTGGGCAAGCCAGGGGACACAGGTCACACACCACCACACCCTACATCCCAGCTAGGAACACCACAGCTAACCGAAAATCCTTGTTGCCTTCCTCCAGAGGCTGATGATTCACACCAGGGGGTGGGCCAGGTGGTTGGCTCCGCCCACCGAGGAGGGCACAGCTCTGGAGGTGGGAGAAACCAGGCAGTCGAGCCCAGGCAGGGCAAGAGTGAAGGAGAGAGAGCTCATGGAGGAGCAGGAGTGAGGAGCTAAGTGGAGGAGTAAACAAGAAGTGAAAGTAGAAAAGTGGTGAAAGAGGAAAGCAAGTGAGGTGACAAGAAGGAAGGAAAGCCTGAAGGGTCCAGCTTTGTGTAGGGCCAGATCAGCAAGGTCAGCAACGGCGGTGACTGTCTGGAGGGGGACCGTTTGGAAGTTCCTGGAAGGACCCCGTTGGCTGTGTGCCCGGCGGTCTGGAGCAGTGTTCCGAAGGACAGTCAGCACCAGGGCAGGGGCCTCTCGGACCCCAGCAAGGCTAGGAGTCGCCAAATTTGCCGAATCCATCAGTGACGGGGACACAGATCCCCCAACAACAAAGTCCCGATTGAAGGCAACAGCTCAACCATTACAGGGGAGACACCGCCACCGCCAAGGCACCAGTTTCCCCAGGGCCAGCGCCTGCGGGCAAAGAGTAGAGCTCCCCCGGTCCAGCTTGAAGCCGGGGAGTGGGTTATCGGTGGGGACCCATCGCAACCGCAAGTACACCAAGGTGCAAGGAAAAGGGACATCACCGTCACCTACTGGGAGAGCAAGTGCAGCCGTCCGTGGGACCGTCTATCCAGCCGTTTGGTTTACCGTAAAAACTGTGTCACGTCTCAGGTTGAGTGAGTACCACAGTGCCGCAAGGCACAGCGCTGCCCCCGCGTCCCTGCGCCCACCAGGCCCTGCACCTCCATCACCATCACCGGGCCCCGGGATCACCAACCCCTACCCACGGAGGGGCAACACAACACCTGGCTGCTCCGCATCACCATCCCCGGGAGCCCCGTATAGAGCAGTGGTGGTGAAATCACCACAACCGTGGGTGGCGTCACGGACAATAATCATCCCCACACCCAACAAATCCCCTTTCACTCATGGGCGAGGAGTGCCGCTCGAGAAACCCCCGGGATCCGGCCCACCGCTCGAGCCACCACTGAGCAGCAGCCGCCGGACCCGAGCAGAAGGGGTGAGCGCGGTGTGCTGACACCCTCCTCCCCGCCCGCGACATAAGCAGTTAGGGTGTACTTAAAGGGGTGGTCCACTACTCAGCATTAGTGGCTACATCAATGTAAACTCATAGGGATGGCTTCTCTCAAATACCTTGTGTAGTAAATTCTGACTCTGAGTGGCGCTATTGCATCCGCTCTTTCCCATCACGGACAGCGGGCTCTGTAACCCCTGAGATCTGGTGATGTCACGTCAACTTCCAGTTCACCTGACATCACCGAGCCCAGCCCCAGTCTCCCTGAGTGACTGGGCTGTGGGTGGAGTTTGCTTTACAGCGAAGGAGAGTGCACGATATGCTGGGCTGTGATGAGCAGTGAAACTCCGCCCACAAGTTAATCAGTCAGGGAGACTGGGGCCAGGCTCGGTGAGCATCACCAGATCGCAGAGGTCACGGAGCCCGGGGGTCACGTGATGGAGATGAACGGACCGCAATAGCGCCGCTCAGACTCAGAATTTACTACACAAGGTATTTGAGAGACATGGGCGGAAAGCAGTGCAGTGAGTATGAGAAGAGACGCCATCCGGAAGATAACCTGGGTCTGTGGAAGAGGAGGAATACCCGCCTGCCCTGGAAGGAGAACACACCGACGAGCCATTTGAGTATCCCAGCATCGAGCTCCTGGGAGTGGACTTGTCCCCACTCAACAGTACCGTGAGCCCGTTAGCGGTGTGCACAACTGATAAAGTTCATCGTAGGTCTCAGTAGCTAGAGCCGGGTAGCTGTGCTGTCTGATTAGCGGAGGCCAGTTAGGTTGTTAACATAGCGGAGCCATAAGGAAATTCTTCTTGTAAAGTTTTCTGTTGTATTGATATTTGTGATCGCTAGGGCGACACAGTGTTGGTGCGGCCCAGCTACAATCTGCCGTGATTGTTAATTATACTGTTCCCATACCATATTTAACCGTGGACTTAGGCGGGCTTTACACGTTGCGATATCGCTAGCAATTGCTAGCGATGTCCATCGCGATAGCACCCGCCCCTGTCGTACATGCGATATGTGGTGATTGCTGCCGTAGCGAACATTATCGCTACGGCAGCTTCACACGCACTTACCTGTTCAGCGACGTCGCTGTGACGCCGAACAATCCCTCTTTCAAGGGGGAGGGGCGTTCGACGTCACCACAACGTCACTAATCGGCCGGCCAATAGAAGCGGAGGGGCGGAGATGAGCGGGACATGACATCCCGCCCACCTTCTCCCTTCCGCATTGCCGTCGGGACGCAGGTAAGGTGATGTTTGCGGGTTTACACACAGCGACGTGTGGAGCTGCAGGAACGACAAACAACATCGTACCTGCGGTCAAACCGACATTATGGAAATGAACGACGTTACACAGATCAGCGATATTGTACGCTTCTGTGCTTGTTCATCGTCGCACCTAGGATTTACACGTTGCGATGTCGCTACCGGCGCCGGATGTGCGTCACTAACGACGTGACCCCGGTGATATATCGGTAGCGATGTCGCAACGTGTAAAGCCCTCCTAACTCCTATATTTCCTGTCTGTTAATAAAAGCTGAATAGGATAACTGAAGTGAGCACTAATATATATATATATGAGTGCAAGCCAAAAATACATACTATATATAAGAATAAGGCTGCACATCAAACTTAGATAATGGTATAATGCCTCAAGCATATGGAAAAATATTGGAATATACAATGAAAAATGCTACTTGCTAATTTGAACATGTGAATAATGAATTGCATACCTGCTATGAATATTAGGAAAAAGGAGATATTTAGCAATCGCATTGATCAATGTAACTGAGCCCCAAAGCCTCGTCAAGGCATATCTCTATATTGGGGTCCCTAGCTCTGTGACCCTAACTGTGTGTCATCTCATTGCAATTAAAAAACTCTCCACCCATAGCAGTTTTTAATTGCAATGAGATGACACACAGTTAGGGTCACAGAGCTAGGGACCCCAATATAGAGATATGCCTTGACGAGGCTTTGGGGCTCAGTTACATTGATCAATGCGATTGCTAAATATCTCCTTTTTCCTAATATTCATAGCAGGTATGCAATTCATTATTCACATGTTCAAATTAGCAAGTAGCATTTTTCATTGTATATTCCAATATTTTTCCATATGCTTGAGGCATTATACCATTATCTAAGTTTGATGTGCAGCCTTATTCTTATATATAGTATGTATTTTTGGCTTGCACTCATATATATATATATTAGTGCTCACTTCAGTTATCCTATTCAGTTATATGTAGTTTTTTTTCTGAATGTGAACACAGCTCCGCCCCTTTCGGCCATGTTTTTTCCATCTCCTATATAAGAAAGTCCTTAGTTACCCCTCTCCACCCATAGCAGTTTTTAATTGCAATGAGATGACACACAGTTAGGGTCACAGAGCTAGGGACCCCAATATAGAGATATGCCTTGACGAGGCTTTGGGGCTCAGTTACATTGATCAATGCGATTGCTAAATATCTCCTTTTTCCTAATATTCATAGCAGGTATGCAATTCATTATTCACATGTTCAAATTAGCAAGTAGCATTTTTCATTGTATATTCCAATATTTTTCCATATGCTTGAGGCATTATACCATTATCTAAGTTTGATGTGCAGCCTTATTCTTATATATAGTATGTATTTTTGGCTTGCACTCATATATATATATATTAGTGCTCACTTCAGTTATCCTATTCAGTTATATGTAGTTTTTTTTCTGAATGTGAACACAGCTCCGCCCCTTTCGGCCATGTTTTTTCCATCTCCTATATAAGAAAGTCCTTAGTTACCCCTCTCCACCCATAGCAGTTTTTAATTGCAATGAGATGACACACAGTTAGGGTCACAGAGCTAGGGACCCCAATATAGAGATATGCCTTGACGAGGCTTTGGGGCTCAGTTACATTGATCAATGCGATTGCTAAATATCTCCTTTTTCCTAATATTCATAGCAGGTATGCAATTCATTATTCACATGTTCAAATTAGCAAGTAGCATTTTTCATTGTATATTCCAATATTTTTCCATATGCTTGAGGCATTATACCATTATCTAAGTTTGATGTGCAGCCTTATTCTTATATATGTTAATAAAAGCTGACCCCTCGTTTCTGCACCCTTGTCTCCTGTACCGTAATTGAACTCCTAACGTAGGTACTTTTGCCCCCGTTTCACACCAATACAGGAAATCATAGATCTTGGGGAAGAAGAAAGAATCAAACCATGTAAAGGCAGGACTTGAGTGAACAATGCCCAGCAGTGGGCTGTAAGGCATTTTATTATTAAGAAAGGTATTTCTTTATATGTAGAATTTTAATGACTCTATCCTATCGGCCAAATCATCAGCACATGCATAGCTCGCTGTAGGATATAGATGAAATAATGTAGATTACTGGTGCTAATATCTTATAAAGCTAACAAATCTGAGTGCCATTTTCTCAGTAAAGCGTTCAATCATATTACAAAAAACGCCTAAAGCATCACTAATACAGCAGTATTAATGGATGATAAATACCTGAAATAGCAGAATTTCCAGCTAAACACATAAGACAGGTTTTGTTTATCACTTCTAGAGTCAGGAGCCATATATTAATAACACCCTCTGGCAAAAACGAATATCATCTCTAATGATTTCATATATCAGAGCAAATATTTTTTCTATGGCCACATTTACTTATTAATATAATAAGAAATTATATAATCATTATATATTAAATATATTATATTATTACAAATAATTTCTGTGTTGATATTTTATGCATAACCTCGTAGTGAAAGGATTCTGTCACCAGGATTTTACCAACTAATTCCAGCGATGTGTGACTTAATGGGCTGCTTGGTGTAGTTTTTATAAGATCATTGTTTTATCAGCAGGATATTACCACTAGAGGACTAGTAAACCTGCTGCCAAGTAGTCCTCCATATTCGTGAGATCTGTATAATCCCCCACCACCACTGATTGGGAGCTTTTTGCCTATGCACAGTGTACACAGAAAGCTGACAATTAGTGGTGTGGGCGGGGTTGTAAAGAGCTCAGCCTTCAGATAACTGGTAGATCTGCAACAGATAAAACAGGGGGCTGTCCCGATCCACTGAGGAGAATCCTAGTCTTGATGTAATTGACTAAAATATGGTTGAAATACGTCATTACAAGACAGCTTCGGTGGCATCAGACGCATGCGCAGTGTGCAGAAGAACTCAAGGCAATTACACCTCGCTTCACTGTACATGCACATAAAAGCATATATACATAATAAAGTATACATAAGTAAAATAATGATGAACAATACAAGGCACAGACTGGTATAGGAGGAGAGAGGACCCTGCACCCGAGGGCTCACAGTCTATGGAGAATGGGTGAGGATACAGTAGGTGAGGGTGGAGGTGGTTGTGCAGCAGTATAGTAGACTGAGGGTTACTGCAGGTTGTAGGCTTGTCAGAAGTGGGTTTTCAGGTTCCTTTTGAAGGTATCCCTGGTAGGTGAGAGTCTGATATGTTGGGGTAGAGCATTCCAGTGTATGGGGGATGCACAGGAGAAATCTTGTATGCGACTGTGGGAAGAGAATATAAGAAGGGAGTAGAGAAGGAGATCTTGTGAGGATCAGAGATTGCGTGCAGGTAAGTACTAGGAAACTAGGTCACAGATGTAAGGAGGAGACAGGCAGTGGATTGCTTTATATGTCATGGTTAGGGTTATGAACAGGAGTCTTTGGGCAATAGGGTGCCACTGAATGGATTGACAGGTGGAGAGGCTGGGGAAGAGCTGGATGAGAGGTGGATTAGTCAGGCTGCAGAGTTTAGGATAGATTGGAGGGGGTGAAAGAGTGTTAGAAGGGAGGCCACAGAACAGGAGGTTGCAGTAGTCGAGGCGGTAGATGATTAGGGCATGCACTAGTGTTTTTGCAGATTCTTGCTTAAGGAACATACAGACCTGAGAAATATTTTTGAGTTGGAGGCAGCAGGAATTGAAAAGGGCTTGGATGTGTGCTTTGAAGGAGAGAGCAAAGTCAGAGGTTACCCCGAGGCAGCAAGCTTGCGGAACTAGGGAGAGTGAGCAGCCATTGACTATGATGGATAGGTCTGATGGGGCGGTTGAATGAGATGTTGGATTTTAACATTACTGATTTTTTGTCCCTTTACAGTATAAGGTTTGACAGCAATGTCTGATTGTGGCTTAATCAACTCTCACAATATAATGGAGTATTTATAACCTAATATTTATAGCAAATCATTAGATCCACTATTCCCACCTCTGAGAGGGGAACAGTGGTTTGGTAACCAGCACTTGCAATTTGCTCATACTCTTTAATGTTGAGTTTTTCTGTCAATTACATTATATCATAGAATAATAGAAAGGTAGAGTTGGAAACCCCCGGGAGTGCAGGTTTTCCTAAATCATCCTTGCTATATGTTTATCCACCTTCCGCTTAAAGATTTCCATTGATGGAGAGGTCACTACCTCCCGTGGTCGCCTGTTCCACTCCCTGACTGCCCTCACTGTCAGAAAATTTTTCCTAATGTCTAATCTCAATCTCCTTCCTTTAAGTTTATCCCATTGCTTTTTGTACTTCCTTGTGCTAATGATAATAGGGGGGTTCCCTCTGTGCTGTGACTGCCTTTCAGATATTTTAGACCGCTAATAAGTCCCCTCTCAGCCTTCTCTTTTGCAAACTAAACATTATTAGTTCTTTTAGCTGGTATTCTTAAGCGGGCTTTACACGCTACGACATCGCTAATGCGGAGTCGTTGGGGTCACGGAATTCGTGACGCACATCCGGCCGCATTAGCGATGCCGTTGCGTGTGACATCGATTAGCGATTTTGCATCGTTGCAAAACAGTGAAAAATCGCTAATCGGCGACACGGGGGTCCATTCCCAATTATCGTTACTTCAGCAGTAACGAGGTTGTTCCTCGTTCCTGCGGCATCACACATCGCTGCGTGTGACGCCGCAGGAGCGAGGAACGTCTCCCTACCAGCCTCCCGGCCGCTATGCGGAAGGAAGGAGGTGGGCGGGATGTTACGTCCCGCTCATCTCCGCCCCTCCGCTGCGATTGGGCGGCGGTTCAGTGACGTCGCTGTGACGCCGCACGGACCGCCCCCTTAGAAAGGAGGCGGTTCGCCGGTCACAGCGACGTCGCCGGACAGGTAAGTATGTGTGACGGCTCTGGGCGATGTTGTGCGCCACGGGCAGCGATATGCCCGTGTCGCGCAACAGATGGGGGCGGGTACGCACACTAGCGATATCGGGACCGATATCGCAGTGTGTAAAGTAGCCTTTAGGACATGGATTGCAAATCTTCTACCATCTTGGTTGCTCTTCTCTGGACTTGCTCCGATATATGAGTTGTGGAAAGAAATCAGCCCTGTCGCCACCTCTCCAATTAAGTTTATGAGAGGCTCCTTCAGACATCTTGGATTGTTATGCTTGGACTGACTGTGCCTGTTCTGAACAAATCGTGACTGTCTCATAGGAATATATGAAGCTGTCATGGTAGAGTCGGAAGACACGTGGCCAGTGGCAATCATGCATCAACGGAACGATGAGCACAGATGTCTGAAAGGGTCCATAGGAAACTAGGTTTTGGCAGTCATGGGTCACTGGACCGATGTTTACCTGATCGCTGAGTAATCCAGAGGTTGGACACCCAATCAGGGGCGGACAAACCATGCAGCCCACAGGGGCCCAAGAGGTAAGGGGACCCACTCCCATCTCCAAAGCAGGTGGAATTGTGAATAATGATGAGCTACTAGACTTCAATGGGCCCATATATAGTTCCTGTACAGGGGCCTCTTCTGTCAGTGTCCGCTCCTGCACCAAACGATCAAGTATTTATGATATACCACATGGATATACCATACCTTTTTAAGATTGGAATTTCCCTTTAACAAACATGACTAAAAGCAGAGAAACAGCTTCTAGGAAAGAACCAGCTACTTTTTTACTTTCACATTGAATGTGAATAGAAAAGAAAACCAGAAACGGCTGTAAAATCATTAAAGTAAAAAGTATTTACAAGAATTGTCACATTTTATATCTGTTTTTCCTTTGCTGAATGTTTTTAGGAATAATGCTATCCAACACTCATCTCTTTACATGACTGCTTCCATATCATGGCCAGTCTTCCTTTTCTGTGGCAATTTCAAAAAAACAGCCAATAATAATGACCGTCACCCAAAATATGTGGCATGTCCAATCCAGTCATTGGTAGATATTAGTGATGAGCGAGTACTAAAATGCTCGGGAGCTCGAGGCTCGGGCCGAGCATCCCAAAATACTCGTGTACTTGGCCCGAGCACCGAGCCCAATGTTATCCTATGGGAGACCCGAGTATTATTCTGAAATGACCCCCGGCAGCATGTAGAAACCATAAAACTGTAAATTAAAAAAAAAAACGTGCGTGTGTGAGTAAGCGTGCATATATATATACACGCGGAGTGGAGTACGGGAGGGGCTGTAGCCGAGCGGGGAAGTGTCGGGCTAAAGGCACGGTCATGCTGTGAGGGCCGGCCAATCACTGCAATTCCACAAGTAACAGGGCTGTGGCATTGCAGTGGTCTGCCAGCCAATCCCTGCATAAGGGATGGCTGTAAAAAGAGCGCCAACATGAAGACCACGAGTACAGCACGAGTATCGCGAAATTACTCGGTCCCCGCCGAGTAGCCCGAGTACAGTGATACTCGTGCGAGTACCGAGTAGTGACAAGCATACTCGCTCAACACTAGTAGATATCCTTGGAGCATTAGGCTTAAAGGGAACCTGTTAGCTGGAAAAATGCTATTAACCTACAGATATGGGGTTAATCTGCAGGCTAATAGCATTCTGACCTGCCAAGCACCTGCACATTAAACCTCCCTGCCGGGAGGAAATCAACTGTAATCCTCCCAGCAGCTTTCCAGTGTCAGTCACGGAGGTGGCGCCAGTACAACTTCAGTCACTGCTCTGTGTTTGGGGAGTGGCACCTGTAACCACGCCCCCTGCACTGACTGACTGTTGGTTCTATTACTGAGTGGCTGTCAATCAGTACGGGAGGCATGGCTTTCCATATACAAAGCCGTGACTGAATTCACGCTGGCGGCGCCACATGACTGAAACTGGAACGCTGCTGGGCAGGTGCCATACAAAGCTACAAAATGGACTTACGGATTAGGTACAGGTATAAAAATCAGACACATGGATGACAATCGAATACAAATCATCCTTTTTTTCTGGACATTGATGCTTTTGCGCACACTTTTGTGAACCCAGCCTAATTCAGAAACTATTTTTTCATTTTGTAAACGCTTCCATAACACAACATACATTTCAAGCATTTTTATACAATTGATTACAAGCAGTGTTGATAACCTTTTCTTATTTTGTAATATTGTAAATATTTGTTTTGTTATAGCATTTTTCAAAGCCTTGAAAAGTATTCATACCCCGCAAGGTTTTCCACATTTTTTCACATTACACCCACAAACTTAAATGTATTTTATTGAAGTGGCATGTAATTGTGAAGTTCTCACTGCTCACACGTTACTACTGCAAAACATTTTCCGAGACGTACCACAAAATGTTTCCACTTATGTTGCTTTTTCACTGTAGTATTAGTATTAGAAATTTTTGATATTTTCTGTTTCTTTGTGACCTGGTATCACCAAGCGATGCTCACAAGCAGTGGCAGTAATGTGACACTAAAGAGAACCTGTCATCAGGATTTAACCTAATAAAGTAAAGCTATGGCCATAATGGTCCTGTTATACTGATTTAATGGATAAGTGTAGTGAAAAAATCCATAGCCTGCTTTTTGCTTAATTCACCTTAGACGTTTTGGGGAAATAGTTTCTTTGTGCATTGGGGCGGGACTGTGGGGCGGGCTGTGGGTTGGACTGTGGGTAGGGTCTTCAGTTCTGCTTTGGCCCCACCACATTTCGATAATCCTCCTTCCCCATGTTCATCTCCCGGTGTTCTCCAGCAAAATGGCACCGGAGGCAGCGCACGTTCAGATTAACCTTTGACGGACTTCAGCAAAATGTTGTCGCTGTCAGCACATGTGCAAATGGTATCTCGGCTTGTTATTTAGATGAGATCCCCCATCTGCGCATGTGCCACCACTAGTAACATTTTGCTGAAGACCACCGGAGGTCAATTTGAGCATGAGTTGCCATCGGCAACATTTTGCTGAAGACCACCGGAGGTCAATTTGAGCATGCGCCGCCATCGCCAACATTTTGCTGGAGAATGCCGGGAGATGAATGTGCACAACCACTGCCCAAAATTTGAAAAAAGTTGATCCAACAAATGTGGATCCATGATATCCATGAATAAGACGCTCCTCTGCCAAAAGGATTATCTCACGCTGTCTGTACAATGGTGGTTTAATATTCTGTTCCCCTTTTTAATAATATTGAAATAAATTTCTACGTTTTTACTTATTTGTTCATCTTGGATGCTAGAGATTCCTTTTCCTCTTCCTGCAAGATTCCGACCTGGGCGGCTCCGTGCACCGGCTGTGTAATCCTCCTGCTCAGCTGCATGTTTGTGAGCTGATACCTAAGCATTATTTACAAATGTTGAGGGGCCACGGCGGAGCCGAAAATCCTACCCACAGTCCTCCCCAGAGGAGGGTTTTGCATCAAAGCTTCTAAGGTAAATTAAACAAGAACTAGGCTACAGATTTTTTCACTACATGTATCCACTAAATTAGTAGAACATTAGGGCTATACTTTTACTTTAATAGGTTAAATCCTGATGACAGGTTCTCTTTAAGCCATCGTAGAAATAAAAGAAATGGTATTTGGGGCGAAGTGACATGAAGCATATTTGTTGCAGAAATATTTGCAATTAAAAACTGGCTCCATTCATCCAAAAGGAGTTATTTTGGCAACAAGCACTTGAATTTCTGCAAATCCCATTCAAATAAATGGAGCAGTCAATGACAATAAGAAACCAGCCACTGGCAAATTCATCAGATAACGAACCCTTCTTACATGGCAATAGCAGCGTTGTATATGCACATTTTAATACTGGCTTCCAATTAGACTAAATTCAGACATTGTATTTGGTGTGCGTTTCATATGCAGATTTCTAAATTGAATTCTAGAGAATTTCTGCATTGAAAATCCATGCATATTTTCTACTTTTATTATATCATGACTTTTTATGTGTGTTTTTTATTGTGGGAAAAGTCTCAAAAACACAAAAAACAATGGAAGGACAGGGCGTAATACAGAACTCATTAAATTCATGGGTAAAATCTACAACAGAACGGCACATCTCCACAACAGAAATTGACATAAAGTAGAAGAAAAACCTACAATTCCCAAATACCATGCAAAATCGGCACCAAAAAAATTCTACATGTGGATGAGATTGAGTTAAAACTAAACTATCTTTCTAGTACAGTAAAATGCTGCAGGTCTCACATTCAGAAAATCCTCACATAAAATCCCCACGAGATACACCACAAGTAAACCCAGCAAAGGAGTCAACATGATGTCAATTCCAGATATATAGCTTTGGAGGGAATAGAGGTAGCAGCCACCCCTGGGCCTCACTGCTACATACACTGGCTTGAAAAAGTATTTATACCCCATGAACTTATATCCATTTTTTATGTTACATCACAAACTTAAATGTATTTTATTGAGATATTCAATACTTTGTAGGATCACCTTTTGCTGCAGTTACTGCTACAAGTCATTTGGGAAATGTCTCCACCAGCTTTGCACATCTACAGGCTGTAATTTTTGCCCATTCTTCTTTGCATAATTGCTCTAGCTCAGTGAGATTGGATGGAGGCGTCTGTGACCAGCAATTTTCAAGTCTTGCCACAGAGTCTCCATGACATTTAGGTCTAGACTGTGACTGGGCCATTCACACACATAAATATCCTTTTAACTAAACCATCCATTGTATCTCTGGCAGTATTTTTAGGGTCATTATCCTGCTGAAAGGCGAATTTATGCCCAGTATCAAATCTTTTGAAGCCTCTAACAGGTTTTTCTCCAGGACTGTCCTGTATTTCGCTCCATCTATCTTCCCATCAGTTCTGACCAGCTTTCCTGTTCTTGCTGAAAATAAGCTTCCCCACAGCATGATGCTGCCACCACCATGTTTAACAGTAGGGATGGTGTTTCAGGGTGATGTGCAGTTAGTTTTCCACTATACATTTGCATTTAGCCCAAAGAGTTCTACTTGTGTCCACTACATGTCATGTAGAAGAAGGAACTCCAATTGACTTGACTCATTCAGGATGCAGATATTTTAAAATATGAAAACAAAGTAATTAATTCATTTTATTTATTTTATTTTTTTTCATTTTTTTATTGCTATATTTTAAGTGCCATAGCTGCTTGATTTTTCAGTTGACATAGTCATATGAGGGTCTGTTTTTATTGTGGGAAAAGTTATATCTGGTGCCATATAGTACAATACCTATTATGTGTTGAAAACATTTTTTTATGTGAATTGACCTGTTCAGTACCATTTTGGAGTTCATGTAGGTTATTTTTTTTGTTTCCAAATCTTTGGAAAGTAGATGATCATAAAAATTGCAATTCACAGAAATTCCCAGGAGGGTGAAAACTATGAAAAGTTGAGGACTGTTAGGAATATGGCGATACAAAATATGCCCTTTTTTATATAATTTGTTGGTTTGTTTTGTAGAGATAAAGAAACATAAGAAAATAGGGGGACTTTGAAATTCTTTATTTTTTTTAAATTTTGCAAGCCTTTCTTTGTTTTTTGCTTTACTCTCGTAGAGTGGAGTGATACTGGAAGAGAAATGACTATGCAAAATACTTGGAAGTTTCCCTTTATATAATTAGGGCCAAACTTCTCCATTTTACTTGTCACATTTGGGAAGCCCCTGGCTAACTACGACAGGGAAATGTTCTTCATATTTAGCAACATTTATTTATCCCAGTCATTCCCCTTCAACTGATATTTAAATAGTTTTTTTTTGTTGTTGTGACAGAAGTGAAAAAACATTTATGTATTAAAGGGGTTGTCCACTACTTTCCATTGATGGTCTATCCTTAGGATAGGTCATCAATGTCTGATCGTCCAGGGTCAGACACTCATCACCCCTGCAAATTAATTGTTCTCGGTGCTGACAGCGGCAGCCAGAAACTCTCCGTTCTGGAGCTGCCCCGTCTTCTGATAGCGGCCCCGGCTGGGTAATGCTTATCTGTCTCCTATTGATTTGAATGGAAGGCGGATGTGCAGTACCCAGCCGCGGCCTTTATCAGTTGATGGAGCAGCTTCAGAACTGAGCATTTTCAGACGCCTGCTGCCGCCTCCTGTGATAAGGAACAGCTGATCGGCGGAGGTATGGATTGTCAGACCCCAGTCAATCAGACATTAATGACCTAGCCTAAGGGCTGGTTCACACTAAGCGACAGCGACAACGAGGTCGCTGTTACGTCACCATTTTCTGTGACGTAGCAGCGACCTTGTAAGTCGCTGTTATGATCGCTGCTTAGCTGTCAAACACAGCAGCCGAAGCAGCGATCATAACCGCGAGAGCAGGGAGCCGCGCACACTGCTTAGCGCTGGCTCCTTGCTCTCCTAGCTACAGTACACATCGGGTTAATTAACCCGATGTGTACTGCAGCTACATGTGCAGAGAGCCGGAGCCGGCAGCACAGGCAGCGTGAGAGCTGCGGAGGCTGGTAACTAAGGTAAATATCGGGTAACCACCTTGGTTACCCGATGTTTACCCTGGTTACAGCTTACCACAGCTGTCAGATGCCGGCTCCTGCTCCCTGCTCGCTTCATTTCGTCGCTCTCTCGCTGTCACACACAGCGATCTGTGTGTCACAGCGAGAGAGCGCCTTTGAAGAAAACGAACCAGGGCTGTGTGTAACGAGCAGCGATCTCGCAGCAGGGGCCAGATCGCTGCTCAGTGTCACACACAGCGAGATCGCTAATGAGGTCACTGTTGCGTCACCAAAACCGTGCCGTAGCAGCGATTTCGGTAGCGATCTCGCTATGTGTGAAGCACCCCTAAGGATAGGCCATCAATGTTAAAGTAGTGGCCAACCTCTTTAAGTTTAGGGCTATATCAAAGGTGTCCAGAGATAAAACTTAGGCTTAATGTGGGTTCTGACACCACCACACTCCATCCTAATGACCACATACACTTTTTATCACATTACAGCATTTATGAAGATCCAACTGGAAGAAGCTCCATAGCAGCTGCTCATGTGATGTATTTCTATTTCGACACAGATTAAAAGATGACATATGATTGGCAGAACAAGAACGACAGAGGATTTAGGGTCTGTTTTATACACACAAAAGGTTCTTTTGCTTTTTTTCCCACACAATTTTCGAAAAACTGGTTTAACTTGTGGAACCCTTATAGCTTATATTAATTCTGCCCAAACCAATTAGACACTGGCTCCATTATTTTAGCGAGACAGGTCTTAAGCTGGGTTCACACTAAGCGACAGCGACAACAACGTCGCTGTTACGTCACCATTTTCGGTGACGTAACAGCGACCTTGTAAGTCGCTGTTATGATCGCTGCTTAGCTGTCAAACACAGCAGCCGAAGCAGCGATCATAACGTCGCTGTGCTACATGTGCAGAGAGCAGGGAGCCGCGCTTAGCGCTGGCTCCTTGCTCTCCTAGGTACAGTACACATCGGGTTAATTAACCCGATGTGTGCTGCAGCTACATGTCCCAGTGCAGAGAGCAGGGAGCCGCGCGCACTGCTTAGCGCTGGCTCCTTGCTCTCCTTGCTACAGTATACATCGGGTTAATTACCTGATGTGTACTGCAGCCACATGTGCACAGAGCAGGGAGCCGGCACTGGCAGCAAGAGCAGAGGCTGGTAACGAAGGTAAATATCGGGTAACCAGGGAAAGGTCTTCCCTTGGTTACCCGATGTTTACGCTGGTTACAGCTTACCGCAGCTGCCAGACGCCGGCTCCTGCTCCCTCTGCTCGCTTCATTTCGTCGCTCTCTCGCTGTCACACACAGCGATGTGTGTGTCACAGCGGGAGAGTGACGACCAAAAAATGAAGCTGGACATTCAGCAACGACCGGCGACCTCACAGCAGGGGCCAGGACGTTGCTGGATGTCACACACAGCGACAGCGACGGGACGTCGCTGCAACGTCACAGAAAATGGTGACGTAGCAGCGACGTCATTGACGTTGTCGCTGTGTGTGACACCAGCTTTACTCTGAAATGCTAATGTGTTTCAGAGAAAACATTTATTTAAAAGCAACCGGGAGGACTTGTAGCTGAGGTGACTTCAAAAGCCAGCCATACACTTTAGATCAGTGGTTCCGAAACGCCAGTCCTCATGACCCCGAACAGATCATGTTTTCAGGATTTCCTTAATATAGCATAGGTGATGCCTTGATAATGATTCCATCACCTGTTCAATAGTAAGGAATCCCTGAAACCATGACTTGTTGGGGGCCATGAGGACTGGAGTTTGGGAAACCCTGCTTTAGATGATTGTCTACTGAATGATGCTTTGGTCATTTGCTTCTCCATTTTTCTGGTCCTATAATGAGACAATGCATATGTCCTCCCACACTCAGACGTTCTACCTGCAGGATTGTAGGTAACATTCTCAATTTAAATACCTATGAAAACTAATTCCAAGCAGGAGAATGCAAAAGAAATCTTGTTCAGGTATTCTGACCATTACCAAAAATAATCACACAGTGACCCAGTTTATTTTTAAGAAGAACTGAGTTTCAGGAAAAATCTATGTAAGGTAAAGAGAAACCTCTGAGTCATGTGTTCTGAAAAGGATTTTCCCAGAAATTCGCCTTTTGAATAGGTTTTTTTTTGTATGTTCAGCGTGACTCATTATACAGTATTTATTATGGAAAGCAACAATGGAAGCAGTTACTGTGATTGCCAATATGCAGGAAAAAATGACAAGTCCAGCTCTAAAGCCTTATGAATGCTCTCGTTTCATCATTATTTTTCATGTACTAAATTTACCCAAATATGTTTTGGGAATGATGTTCTCCATGCCAACTTCACACCTTACATTGCCCATATCTTTCAATGTATGTCCTTTTAAAGAGATGGACTGGGACCATTCTTATTGATTCCATGAAAACATTTCTGGCATGTTGCGATTTCAATAAGATGGGGGATAAGAGAGGCTCCATGGCTCTGATACCGCTCATCATCCCTGGGGGCAATGTGGCTGTCACTTCAATTGGGGTATTGTAGCTTGAAGCTGAAGGAATGTATAATGGCTGGAAATAATTCCCATAGTTGTAAATGTGAAAGAGGTGAATTGTGCACGGAGTGTGTCAACCCCATGTGACTTGGCCAGGGTATGAAGGACACTGGTAGGATATTTCTGGGTTTCATTTTATAGACATGATTACTATGAATAAACTCATGACCTCATGAAGTCATGACAAATACAACTTGGATCAATGTCAAGACTATTTTTGGATGGTATATTCTTTAGCTATTGTTTATCTTTCTATCTAGTGAATATTGAATTGGTTCTTCCATGTTGGAATATGGAGTTGCCATAGAACGTCTACAAGAGAGAGGATTGGGATTAACCAAATAGATGAAGATTTTGTCTATTGACATTCTAAGAACGTAGGGATTAAGTGAAGCGCTAAATTCTTCTGACAAGAATGAGTAAGAACAATGAAGGTTGGCTTTGCAATTATTGCCCATTAAATAGATATGTCTCAGATGTAGATGGTGTATTGATTATCAAAGTTGATTTTCCAAATCACTTTAGGTTGTATAAGAATATACCGTACAAACCTATTTTGGAGTTCCTACCATTCTATATAACAGATCCGAGGTGACCCATCCCTAGGTTGCCTAGGTTGAAGTTAAAAAACAATATATTTATTCAGGACAAGGTAAAATAACTCCATAGTGTTAGAAAAATCCCATCTTCATGTCATAGGGATTTAGCGGGGACCTGTGATCTGTATTCCCAGATATGCAATTGGATGTTGTGTTGCCAATGAATTGTGAAGTCACCTGTCCAGGGTGGGAGGACATTCCCACTTGAACACAATTAGCTAACGGACTTTGTGGTGCTCTACTTCGGTCAAATAGCAGCAATGAACCAATAGAATAAGTCTAGAAATTAAATGCCACTCACCATTCGTAAAAAGACATCTGGATTCAGAGTAGCGTTGGGAAATGCTAAACAGCCGTTAGTTTTAACCCACCCCACAAGTCCCCGTCCTACCTGCCCTGTTTAGTTCTTGTTTAAATAGATGGAACATTTGATATGGATGGTGAGTGACAATTTATTCCTAAACTTATTTTGCTACAAGCGACCACTAGATTAATTATTAAAGCACCACTGCATTGGATTGTTTTGGTTTGTTTTTTTAAATTCTACCACTGGAGTGGTACTTCTAATCTCAGTTCTGTCTAATATCACCCACTGTCATCTTCATCTTCTGTCACTGCCTCTCCAGTTGGACTAAAATGATTTGTGACCCTCTGGATCGCTCTAGTGTTTCATGGAGCGGTCTCGAAGTCACAACTCAATGTAAGTCTATGAAAGCCTCATTCTGGCCTCGTTCTGGCTCTCATAGACTTGTATTGAGAGCATGTGATGTAACTTTTGACTTCTGGCTAGTCATAAGCTATAGTCAAAAGATGGTACCTCGGGACTGCAACAGTGAAGATAAAAGGTGAAAACACTGGAGGGTGAGTATAAGACTGGGGTCAGGGACCTTGAATTAGAATCACCCCTCCAGCGGTAAAACACCCCCCTCCCCAAAAAAAAAATAAAATGCTGGAATGGTGCTTTGATAGTATCTCTCCACCCTTATTACAGTAAACAAACCAATGACATTCCCTATCTATTATTTTAAACAAGACATGGATGTCCCCCTATCCACACTTCAGTTAAAGGTGTTGTCCACCACTAGGACAAACCCTCTGATTCCTCTTGTTTCCCCAGGTAAAATAATAAAGCCTAACTGGTGCCTTTCCAGCGGTGTCCAGGCTCATGGTGCCGGGCTCACCTGGGGTTGCGACATCATGTGAGCTCTGCGTCCCATCAACGCCGGTTTCTGTCTCCCTGCCTTCGGAACAAATGAGTTCATCAACAGGAAGTGAGCACTATTGCTGCACACATTTCCCGATGATTGCTCTTTTGGTCCGAAGGCAGGGAGAAGGAAGCCAGTGCTCATTAGACATGAGGCTCGTGTGACGTCACACGCAACACGAGCTGAGACACCACTGGAAGAGCACAAGTACGGGAGGTGAGTATAGGCTTTATTATTTTACCTGGGGGAAACATGTGGCATCAGAAGAGGTTGTCCTAGCAGTAGACAACCCCTTTAAATTAAGTGCTTCACCCCTTTCTCCAACATCCAGACAACTTTCAGAGTGTCAAGTTTGGACCAAACAAATGATTCCTACTTTTTAATGTGCTGAGATTTTTTTATTATATATGGAGCACAAAATTACATTGTGAAAAATATTGGAACACTGGTCAGATTGGGGGCAAACCTTCTCACATATGACCAACTCTACCTAACCACTTCTCAATATTCATACAGTAGTTGTCAAGATCTAGTAGCTATATATTCATAATAGATAAAAACTAAAGTGTAAAAGGTTAACGTACGTTAGAATAATAATATAATAACAAAAGTAAAATGCCATGATATAATTAGTAGATAAACAATGGTTTGCCGACTCTATTTTCCATCACATGTGGGAAGCACCTGGCCTTGCTGACTCACTGAACGCCCTAGGGCACAGCTCTCCAGTTTTATCTCATTTAAAGACGTATTCTCATCACACAAAGTTAGAACATAGTTCTGAGATATGTTCCACCACAACGATTGGTGAAGTTCCAACTTCTGGAGCCCCCATCCCCATTGATCGTCCAACTTCTGGAACCCCCATCGATGCTGAGAATGAAGGCAATGCAACACTAGTTCAGTTTTTCACTGCACAACAGCACAGTTTGCAGAAATCTGTGCGGCGGCACAAAGAGATCTCTGTGGCTCCGTACTACAGAGCTGAGGCTTCTCTTTGTGCCTCTAATTCTTGTACCTCTAAGATACCATCCTGTTAGATCCTTGACCACTGAGGAAGGATTCTCCGGTCGTGATGGTTAGTATACCCACTTAACCTAATAAATAACACACCGACTGCATGCGACTTGGTTAAACAAATTGGCCACAGCAGCCTTTATTACCTATTATTAACATTCTAACACAAGGGGGCGCCGTCCAACGGGCGACCCCAAACAAATAATAGGTAACACATCTATATATATAATTGCCTTATTCTGTCTGTCTGTCTGTCTGTCTGTCTATCTGTCTGTCTGTCTGTCATGCTCCAAAATTGTGTCCTTACGGTGACACAAAGCTGATTGGCCGCTGGGCTCGCCATGGCCCCGCCCCCCCACACGGATTGGCCGCTCGCCCAGGCTGCGCCCCCACACGGATTGGCCAGCCGCTCGCCCAGGCTCCGCCCCCCCCACAGATTGGCCTCTCGCCCCGGCACCCTGCAGGCATTGGCAATTCGGCCACGCCACGCCCCGCCCCCCTCACGCAATGCACGTTAGCTCTGGCCCCACCCCCTCCCTCCTCCCGCGCATTTCTCGAACTGACACGGCTGTCACGGAGGTGAGTACGGTACTCCCTGCCCACCCCCCCCCCTCCCCCCCCGCCCCCGCCCCCGCCCCCGCTCGCACAGGACTGGTGTGGATACGTTGCTAACCATGCTCGCATGGTTACAAGCGCTGTCACGGAGGTGAGTACTGTACTCCCTCCCCCCCCCCCTCCCCCCCCCGGCCCCCGCTCGCACGGCAGTGGTGGGAGTGGTGTGGATACGTTGGTATCAAGCCCATCAAGGTCCTGCTGCGCCAGAAGATCCACACGCACACACACAAACATACACACACATCAGATCACACTCACACTCACTCTCATACACACCTCACACACACCTCACATCGCATCCACATACTCACAACATCCTGGGATATCGCTTGCTTCTCGGCGGCGAAAATGTGCTGTTGTGATCTTCCAGGACCTGACGGAGGATCACATGGCCAGAAGCATGTGATATCCCCGGATGTTGTGAGTATGAGCGCGTAAGTGCGATATCGTCAGTGTCTGTGTGTGTGAGTGGATGCGATCGGGTGTGTGTGAGTGGATGCGATCGGGTGTGTGTGAGTGTATGCGATCGGGTGTGTGTGAGTGGATGCGATCGGGTGTGTGTGAGTGGATGCGATCGGGTGTGTGTGAGTGGATGCGATCGGGTGTGTGTGTGAGTTGATGCGATCGGGTGTGTGTGTGAGTGGATGCGATCGGGTGTGTGTGTGAGTGGATGCGATCGGGTGTGTGTGTGAGTGGATGCGATCGGGTGTGTGAGTGTCGGCAGAGGACCAGGCCGTGCTGGAGGAGGCTGGGAACAGAGAGGCTGATCATGGGGAAGAGGGGAATGCTGATGCTGAAGGAGGCTGGGATGGGAAGGCTGGGAGGAAGGAGGCTGGGACGAGAGAGGCTGATCCTCAGGAAGGCTGAGGAGGGGAGGCTGATGCTGAGGGAGGCTGGAAGGAGAGAGGCTGAGCAAACGTGCTCCATCCGCCATACTGCGCACTCCCCATCGTGCTGCATCCCCCATGCTGCGCACTCCCAAACGTGGTCCATCCGCCATGCTGCGCACTCCCAAACGTGCTCCATCCGCCATACTGCGCACTCCCCATCGTGCTCCATCCCCCATGCTGCGCACTCCCAAACGTGGTCCATCCGCCATGCTGCGCACTCCCAAACGTGGTCCATCCGCCATGCTGCGCACTCCCAAACGTGCTCCATCCGCCATGCTGCGCACTCCCAAACGTGCTCCATCCGCCATACTGCGCACTGGAGCACGTTTGGGAGTGCGCAGCATGGCGGATGGAGCACGTTTGAGAATGCGCAGCATGGCGGATGGAGCACGTTTGGGAGTGCGCAGCATGGCGGATGGAGCACGTTTGGGAGTGCGCAGCATGCCGGATGGTGCACGATCGGGAGTGCGCAGTATGGCGGATGGAGCACGTTTGGGAGTGCGCAGCATGGCGGATGGAGCACGTTTAGAAGTGCGCAGCATGGCGGATGGACCACGTTTGGGAGTGCGCAGCATGGCGGATGGAGCACGTTTAGGAGTGCGCAGCATGGCGGATGGAGCACGTTTGCAAGTGCGCAGCATGGCGGGTGGAGCACGATGGGAGGTGCACACCTCCCCCCAACACACACACACATGCGCACTGCACAACACACACACACTAGGAATCACAAACAACGCCCTACACAGACACCCACACAGACAACGCTGCACACACAAATATACGCACATACTGCACAACACACACATTGCTCAAAACATACCTCCCCCCAAAACACACCACACCCACACAAACCGCACAACACACACACACACACACAACGCTACAGACACACAGCGCTCCACAAACAACGCAACACACATACAACACCGCTCTCACCCCCCGCGACACTCAGAACATGTACAGCGCCCTACACAAACACTTGGTAACTACACACAACAACATCTATATATATATATAACAAAAATCATACATGAACTACACAATACGTAAATTCTAGAATACCCGATGCGTAGAATCGGGCCACCTTCTAGTAAATAATAACTGTACATGTAACCCCATGTAGGCCCGGTCCAGAAACCACTTCCTCCACCAATATCCCTGGCCGCAACACTCCGACCCAGAGATGAGGTATTAATCACCCCGTGGATTAATACCCCCCAAACCTTGCAGAACCCCGTGCCTGCAATTTACCGGAACCCGGAGACACCATACCAAGACAGTGCCTCTCAGTCCAACCACCAATCCCTTACAACCGCCTCTGGACCAGACCTACCCCCGCTGCTGCGACAGAACATACGACTCTTAACCTGTATTCCCCTCTTTTTTTTTTTTTTTTTTTAAAACCGCATCATTCCATTTTCTCATTTTGTTTCCTTCTTTCTTTTTTTTTTTTTTAAAACAAACATAGCCAAAACGAACTCGCAAAACACAAGGGCGGGTGGGCGGGAATCCTTTACTGTCCGGAGTCACAAGGAAGGTAAGACCCCCTCCCCTATAGTTTATATACTAGCCCCCTCCCCACCCTACAGTGACCCTATTCCACCAATCCCCTATAAGGGCCCATAATGCCCTTTAATTCACTTTATTAACCCCTCACTCCCTCCCTTCCCTCTGGTCATGTCGCCCCTCCCCCCTATGGGGTCCATGGCTTTCTTGACCACTGAGGAAGGATTCTCCGGTCGTGATGGTTAGTATACCCACTTAACCTAATAAATAACACACCGACTGCATGCGACTTGGTTAAACAAATTGGCCACAGCAGCCTTTATTACCTATTATTAACATACTAACACAAGGGGGCGCCGTCCAACGGGCGACCCCAAACAAATAATAGGTAACACATAAATAATAACTGTACATGTAACCCCATGTAGGCCCGGTCCAGAAACCACTTCCTCCACCAATATCCCTGGCCGCAACACTCCGACCCAGAGATGAGGTATTAATCACCCCGTGGATTAATACCCCCCAAACCTTGCAGAACCCCGTGCCTGCAATTTACCGGAACCCGGAGACACCATACCAAGACAGTGCCTCTCAGTCCAACCACCAATCCCTTACAACCGCCTCTGGACCAGACCTACCCCCGCCACAGGACAGGACACGTGACACCTTACGTGGCCTGGACCCGCCACACACCCAAGGCTTGCTCCACCATCACGCAAACCCAAGGCCCATAGATCAGAACCAATCTCAGTAAGGTGAACCCCATCACCCCTTCGAAACTGCCACTTTGGCGACTCCAGATCCGCACGTCACACTACAATACCGCCGTTTCTCCGCACCAAACGCGCAACCACCCTGTTCACATGAGCCCGGGCGCGATTCAGCTTCTCAACTGACCGTGCCCCCCTCCACACCAATGTGGCCACAATCCGACCATACCACTATCAAACCCGGATACCTGGTCCATAAACGCAATAGATCCATCTTGATGTCCCGGATCAAATCACGTGATGCCTGCGCTCCCAAGTCATTTCCCCCCCCACGTGCAAAACCAACACGTTCGGAGGTCTATCCACCCTGCAATAGCATTCAAACTCCGTCACGACCCTGCTCCATTCCATGCCCCGCACACCGAACCACTTGACCAACGCAAGCGATCTGTCCCCACCAAACTGACCATTCAGGCGAGCGTCGGCCCGACGGGCCCCCCAGAACACGAAGGAGTGCCCCAGAATCCATATCAGGCAAATTCCTACAACCACAGAAACTTTAACAAACACACCCCACCAACACCAATTTGCAGCAAGGAACCCCGACAAAGCCACAACCAACTACTCCATAAAGCCCTCACTGGGACAACAACTGTGGGCGTACATAACCCCGAAAACGATAAGACTCCCACCAACCGATTCGTCTCACCATGTCATCACCCAGGCCACAACGCGAAGCCTCCGCAGCCGCCCCGATCCTGAAGGAATGAGGCCCGTAATCTCCCGGGCATTCCCCCGCACAGCGCAAACAACTCCTCAGTACGGCCACAAACTGGTAACGAGACAACCAAGACCCATCCACGTGTCGTAACAGCGGGCCCAGAAGACCGCCTTCCTCACCATCTGCACCGGGCACAACGCATCCATCACAACCAACCTGCCTCGACCCATCTGGTCTGTTTTTGGACCGCTTAAGCCGACACTCTACTCTCCGACCCACCACTGCCACAACCTCGGACATCAGACCACCCCCCCTGAACCTGGAAGGGCTCACCAACGCCCCAAAAAAGGCTAACACAACAGCCGTTTCAAAAGCACCCTCTCATAAACTGAGACACAAATTTCCCGCAAACCATCCACCACTCGCCATAACAAAACCAAAGAAACGGGCCGCCTAGTGTCCCGCTCCTTCACCCCTTTACGAAAACCCTTCAAGGCCTGCCGCACCCAAAATTCCGCGGCACGCCCCACTCACCCCTGACCTTCAACCAAAAAAGGCCACAGCCGCCACCCTAAGTATCACTGCTGATGCTGACTTCCCAGCCCTGAAATCCCTGCTCACCAGTGCCAGTAGCGCCAACAAGTAATTTGCTCGCCCGTCACCAAACATAACTCCCAGCAGCTCCTGCCACTCACCGAATTCCTAATTAAACCCGCAATCAATGCCTCACCAGGCTCCACAAGTCCTCTGGACACGCTGCTCCGATCTCGTCTGCCCCCCGGCATTAACTCCCACAACCTGCGGACTGAAAATGAGATAAAGCGTCCGCCACCCCGTTATCACCCCCACCACATGTTTCGCAACTACATGAACGTTCCACATTAAACACTTGAGCACCAAATGCCGCAGATAAGCCACTACCGGTCCGGACTCTGCTGACAAGCTGTTTATCGCATGCACCATCGCCCGATTATCGCAGTGATAGCACAATTTACGTCCTGAAAAATTGCGACCCCCCCACAATTCCACCGTCACCACGATCGGAAATAACCAAAGCAAGGCCAGATTCCTTACCAGACCAACCTGCCGCCATTCCTCAGGCCACCTCCCAACGTACCAATGTCCCTGAAAAAGGGGGTGACGAAACCCGCCGACCCGGCCGCGTCCCTGTACAGTTCGAGCACACCATTGGGCACCACCGTCTTCAACCACAAGGCTCGGCCGTTAAAACATTGCAAGAAAAACATCCCAAACCAGAAAATCCTCCTTGATCTCCCGCGTGACCCGCACAAAGTGCGCCGGGGGGGCCGTACGCCTGCCATAGCTGCCGCCAAAATCCTGGCGAACACCCGCCCCATTGGCATAAGCCTGCACATTAAGTTCAACTTCCCGAGCAAAGACTGCACCACCTTCAGCCGCCCTTTCCGTGCTGCCAGCAGTGCTGCTACCACTCACCACAAGTCCACCATCTTCCCCTCCGGCAGCCTGCATTCCATAGCCAAAGAGGCAATCTCAATACCCAAAAAACCGCATAACCATCGCCGGCCCCTCCGATTTTTCCTGTGCCAAAAGGAATCCCAAAGCTATCCGCCACTCTCTGTAAGGCGAACAACGAGCCAGCGCAAACCATGGATCCCGCCGGACCGACACCAAGAAAATCATCTAGATAGTGGATAATGGAGGACAAGCCAGACACGTCCCGCACCACCCACTCAGCAAAGGAACTAAACGCCTCAAAATACAACAAGAAATTGAAACACCCATAGGCAAACAACGATCAACATAAACTCATCACCCCACCAGCAACCCAGAAGGTGCTGGCTCTCCGGATGCACCGGCAGCAAACGAAACGCCGATTCTACATCCACCTTTGCCATCAATGCACCGCGTCCCGCCGCCCGCACCAAGTCCAGCGCCTTGTCAAACGAGACGTAGTACACTGCCGACAATTCTGGAGCGATGCCATCATTCACTGACGACCCCCCCGGAAATGAAAGATGATGGATGAGCCAAAATTTATCCGGCTCCGTCTTTGGCACCACCCCCAACAGGGACACCACCAGATTACTGCACGGCGGGCTCTCAAATGGACCCCCCATCCTGCCCAACTCAACCTCTGTCCCCAACTTCCCACCCACAACCATAGGGTGGTCCCTCGCCGACCGTAAAGTACGACAAAACCGGAGGCAATGCCTCAACCGCTGACGGAATCTGAAACCCGTATAAAACCAAACCGCAAAATTGACGCCGCTGCCCCGTCCGGATACCTATGTAAAATGGCGCCATTGCCCCTATGTTCACTGGCGTCCTCCTTTTTACCAAACCCGTCCCCCCGCAGCCGGAGCACTCATGCTCGAACCTGCATGCTGCCCCAAATTTGCACCGGCCGTCGTTAACTTGCCAGCACACTCCCTTTTTCTGGGTACCCGAGGGCCCGGCTCCCGTTCCCCCCGGCGCCGCCATGAAAGGGCTGGCTCGGGGCCACCATTAAACGCATCCATAAGGAAATGTCCTCATGGTCCCACCGCATGCCGGGCCGCAACGCCTTCCGCTGCCTAAACTGCTCATCATACCGCAGCCATGGCAAGCCCCTGTCCGTGCGATACGCCTCCCCCATTGCATCCAGATAACCAAACAGAGCCGAGCAGTGCTCTGGCTCCTTTTCCCCTATTACACTTGCCAAAATTGCGAACGCCTGCAGCCAATTGGAAAAGGAACGAGGAATGAGCCTATAACGGCGTTTTTCTTCCTCTTCCCTTTCCTTCTTGGAGTCGCTCGGCTTCACCTTGTCCAGATTAAATTTTTTTTTTTTTTTTTTTTAGGGTAGCAGGGAAAATATCTTCACATACTCCCCCTTCCAAATCTTGTCCCTCACCTCCCTCTTGAGGTGAGCCCCTAACGGTCCCTCAAAGCACACGTAAACATGGCCCTATCATCCAAACGCACCACCTCATCCCCATTTACCTTTTCTACCGCTGTTTACCCCGCGGGCTCCACTACTCCACCAACCGCACCCGTCCCTATCGGCGCCGCCTCGCTGCTGACTGACGCTGCGCCATCCGCCGCCGACTCGTCCATGCCGCTGCTGCCGCCGGCACGCGCGCTAAACCCCGCAACAAGCCCAGCAACTGACTAAACAATGCTGACCCCCCCCTCTGGCGCTGCCGTGCCCGCAGCCACCTCCCCAAAACTAGCAACCCGCGCCACAAGCAATGCCGAATCCACGGCTAGCTCACCCGACCGTGGCGCAGAAATGGAAATTGGTACCGCGACGTCCTCCGCCGTCTACTCGTCAGATTCGTCCCCCGACCTGAGGGCTCCCTCTTCTTCCTCGCTGTAGGCGTCCTCCACCATTCCAGCTCCAGAGGACGCAGCCGATGCGTCCCCTCCACCACGGCCGCCCTCCTGGGCCGCCGCGTGGGCACTGGTGGTCGACATCCGTCGCTTGCTGTGCGGCGACAGCCCCACGAGACCGTCCTGTCCCCTGGGCCGCCGCTGACCGAGGCATCTTCCTGGAGGAGCTGCTCCCCGGACTCAGGGGGCTCCCCACCGTCGTCCCTCGCCCTCCAGGGCCTCCGACCAGAACCTTCCACTGGTCCTCCCCCGCTCGGGGGAGACCGCGGCCGCCGGGCGCAGTGCAGCTGATATGAGGGACCTGGCAGTCACCGCCGGGCTCCCGCCGTCCCCCCTACTCTCCCCAGCCTTGCAGGTATCCGGGTGGCGCCTGCCCACACCGGTCCCCCTGCTGGCTGCCTGCGCTCGGCTCCCCCACGGTCCTTGGAGGGTACTGCCGGCCTCATTCCTCTGCCGGGCACGCTCCTGTGTGGTAGCTGCCGCCAGGACGTGTCCCACCGCCGGGGGCCTGGCGTCCAGAGCGGGCCCCAGGCTGGACACGCCCCCTCCCCGGGCCTCCGTCCCGCGCCGGGCACGCCCCCGATCCCGGGCTGCCGCCGGCCTGGAAAATTGAGCCCGAGGCCTGGGACCGGAAGTAGGCCCCAGGCCGGGCCCGCCCCCATCCAGGCCACCGCTGGCCTCACATCATCGCCGGGCTCGCTCCCGGCCGGGAGACACCACAGGGGTTCGGACTCCAGCCCGAGGCCGGAGACCGGAAGAAGGCCCCCGGACTGGCCACGCCCCCTTCTCGGCCGCCGCGGCCTCGCCGGAGATTCCTCCCGGCGGCCGGGGCAGACGCAGGGAGCTGCCGCTGCCCGCCCCGCCGCGGAGGGTCCCGAGGGGGGCTCTCGCTGTGCCTCCTTGCCCCCCCTGCGCCTGGGGAATATCGGATGGGGGGGGGCCTGAAACGCCGCCCGCATCTATGGGGGGGTGCAAGGGGCAGGTGCCGACGGGGAAGCCCAGGCAGCCCTGACGTGGGACTGCACTGCCTGGGCCCCGTGCACCGCCATCGCCGCTCTGAGGAGCCTATCGAGCTCCTGGAGGTCCGCCATGCTGGGTCCGTGGTCCTGGGTCTGAATCCTTTACTGTCCGGAGTCACAAGGAAGGTAAGACCCCTCCCCTATAGTTTATATACTAGCCCCCTCCCCACCCTACAGTGACCCTATTCCACCAATCCCCTATAAGGGCCCATAATGCCCTTTAATTCACTTTATTAACCCCTCACTCCCTCCCTTCCCTCTGGTCATGTCGCCCCTCCCCCCTATGGGGTCCATGGCTTTCTTACTAGCATGGATCCAACAGGAAAATAAATGTAGACTGGTGTATGAAGTTGGATGTATATGGAGATACCGTAGGGTCCCCTTGGGAATTTGTGGGTGACCTATTAAGGCTCTCTGCATATTTGAAGTGCTGTTGCTCTGGTTAGGTTCCTTTTGCAGTGTATCAGTCAATAAATTCACTTTTGCATAATTCCCCTCTTGTCTTCAATTTGAGTGCTGGGATTCTTTTTACTATATATTGCTTTACAGCCATGCTTCCAAAGAATTAAAAAAAAACTAAAACTCATGAAATCGGCCTGAACAGAAATGATGGTTCCCGCCTTAACTTAATATTTGGTTGCACAACCTTCTAAAGGCAATCACTGCAATCAAATGATTCCTGTAACTGTCAATGAAATTTTTGCACCTCTCCACAGGTATTTTGGCCACTCCTCAAGAGCAAACTGCTCCAGTTGTCTGGTGTGTGAAGGTTGTCGCTAATTTTCTAAAAATCGAACGTCTGGTTGTTCATTGTTCCCGAGGCAGCACACATCGCTCCATGTGACACCCCGGGAACGATCAACTGCAGCTTACCTGCGTCCCGCCGGCAATGCGGAAGGAAGGAGGTGGGCAGGATGTTACATCCCGCTCATCTCCGCCCCTCCGCTTTGATTGGCCGGCCGCTGTGTGACGTCGCTGTGACGCCGAACGTCCCTCTCCCTTCAGGAAGTGGATGTTCGCCACCCACAGCGAGGTCGTTTGGAAGGTAAGTACGTGTGACGGAGGGGTTACAACATTGTGCGACACGGGCATCAAATTGCCCGTGCCGCACAAACGATGGGGGCGCGTGCGATCGCAAATGCGATCGCACGAGAAATTGTAACGTATAAAGCAGCCTTTTCCAAAGATGCTCATTAGGATTTAAGTCAGGGCTCATAGAAGGCCACTTCAGGATAGTCCAATGTTTTCCTCTTAGCCATTATTGGGTGTTTATGGTCATTATCCTGTTGCAAGACCTATGACCTGCGACTGAGCCCAAGCTTTCTGACACTGGGCATTCTCTCTAGAATCCCTTGATAGTTTTGAGATTTCATTGTACCCTGCACAGATTCAAGACGCCATGTTTCACAGTAGGGACAGTGTTCTTTTCTTAATATGCTTCATTTTTCCATCTGTGAACATAGAGCTGATGTGCCTTGCAAAAAACGTTCCATTTCTGTCCCTTCTGTCCATAGGACAGTCTCGCAGAACCTTTGGCAAATTCCAGTCAGTTTTTTTATGATTTTTTTCAACAATGGTGTCCTCCTTGGTCGTCTCCCATGAAGTCCACTTTGGCTCAAGCAATGATGGATGGTGTGATCTGACACTGATGTTCCTTGAGCTTGAAGTTCATCTTCAATCTCTTTAGACATTTTTCTGGGCTCTTTTGTTACCATTCGTATTTTCTGTCTCTTTGATTTGTCATCAATTTTCCTCTAGCTGCCACATCCAGGTAGGTTGTCTACAGTCTCATGGATCTTAAATTTCTGAATAATATGTGCAATTGTAGTCACAGGAACATCAAACTGCTTGGAGATGGACGTATAACATTTACCTTTAACATGGTTGTCTATAAAAAAAATTCTAATCTCCTGAGACAACTCTTTCCTTTGCTTCCTCTGGTCAACATTGAGTGTGGCACACACCATGTCACCAAACAGCACAGTGAGTATCTGTAGCCCTATATACAGGCCCACTGACTGATTACAAGATTGTAGTCACCTGTGATACTAATAGTGGACATACCTTGATTTAACATGTCCCTTTTGTTACATTATTTTCAGGGGTACCATCATTTCTGTCCAGGTCTGTTTCATGAGTTTTATTTTTTTTTTTTTAATTCTGTGGAAGCACCTTTGAAAAGCAGCAATGTCTGACTTTCATTTGTTCATTTTCATAGTTTTTTTTATTTATTATTACTTTTGTCAGTTTCAAGTTATTTCGTGACCATTGTGGGTTTTTCTTTCATTAAACGAGGGGTACCAACAATGTTGAGCACGTGTGTATCATACCGCAATGTTTATGAGACGATTTTCTTGAAAATTTAGTGTTCTTCCAGTATTTTTATTTGTATTATCTAGAAAAAAAGAAGATACTACAATGTTAGTTTTCAGCGTATCTCTGCTTGAATTCTGAGATAAAACATGGGAAAACAAGATTTGATCATGGTTCAAGTTATGTGTATGGAGATGACACACAAGGGATTTCCGAAAAACTCTCTGGTTTTCTTGTCACCGTCTCGGACTTCTGAGGAAACAGACTGCTTGTCGTGTACTTTTCTTGTTAGATCAAGCTAAGCCTGCGGGCAGACCCGAGTCACACTGCTGTTCGTCTGTAAGTTTCTGTTTTAGCTTATTACCTCAGTCAGCAGCGCAGTCAGTGATCCTCCCAGTTCCCGGAGACATGAGAGGGAGTTCACTTGCTCACTGACTTCCTCAGTTTGTTTTACACATAAAAACTCCCCTTTATATGACGCCACTCTTGTAAATGATGGGAAAAGTGAGTGTGATGTGTCAGTGGCGGTGTCTCAGAGGAAGGAGGGACTCCGCATCGGACTGCTGACAGCCGAATATAAGGGATCTCCTCCTAAAATAATTCTCCTCTCAACCTCAGGGTTCAGCTCCTAGAGGAAAAGTCAGCAACCCTTACTATACTCTGTGTAGAGTCAGACTGCTGTTTACTAAAAGCGTAGTGGAATTAGAAGTGAAGTCTAAGAGGAAAAAATTAAGGAGAATCTCATCCAGTGGAAGAGAGGAGTCATTTTCATGTGCATTTTCCCTGTATTATTCCATTGCAAGTAAAGGGAACATGAAATATACTAATCACTGAGGAAAATAACAATTCTAAACATATTTAGCATTTGCTTGTACTATCTGCTCCGGCTATCGTTATGATAATTTATTGTTTTAACACTAGAAGTCCCAGAGAGGGATCATTTAACATTTTTACCTTTGGAACCCAGAGACGGGTCGAATGACCTGAAGGATTTTCGCTAACATCCTATAATCACCGTCTTTTGTTCTGTAATTAAGGCCATTACTGTCACACCACAGGAGGTTGTTGTTTTTCATTGAGTTTAGCCATTTAGTTTCTAGTTAAGGTACCGTCACACTAACGGTCCAGTCACACTAAGCAACTTACCAGCGATCCCAACAACGATAGGGATCGCTGGTAAGTTGCTAGGAGGTTGCTGGTGAGATGTCACACTGCGACGCTCCAGCGATCCCACCAGCAACCTGACCTGGCAGGGATCGCTGGAGCGTCGCTACACAAGTTGCTGGTGAGCTCACCAGCAACCAGTGACCAGCCCCCAGCGCCGCATGGAAGATGCTGCGCTTGGTAACTAAGGTAAATATCGGGTAACTAACCCGATATTTACCTTGGTTACCACCGCACGGAGCTACAAGTGCAGAGAGCAGGGAGCAGCGCACACTGAGCGCTGGCTCCCTGCTCTCCTAGTTACAGCACACATCGGGTTAATTAACCCGATGTGTGCTGCAGCTAAATGTGCACAGAGCAGGGAGCAGCGCACACTGAGCGCTGGCTCCTTGCTCTCCTAGTTACAGCACACATCGGGTTAATTACCCGATGTGTGCTGCAGCTACATGTGCACAGAGCAGGGAGCAGCGCACAATGCTTAGCGCTGGCTCCCTGCTCTCCTAGCTACAGCACACATCGGGTTAATTAACCCGATGTGTCCTGCAGCTACATGTGCACAGAGCAGGAGCCGGCACTGACAGGGAGAGCGGCGGAGGCTGGTAACAAAGGTAAATATCGGGTAACCAAGGACAGGGCTTCTTGGTTACCCGATGTTTACTGTGGTTACCAGCCTCCGCAGAAGCCGGCTCCTGCTGCCTGCACATTTAGTTGTTGCTGTCTCGCTGTCACACACAGCGATCTGTGCTTCACAGCAGGACAGCAACAACTAAAAAATGGCCCAGGACATTCAGCAACAACCAACGACGTCACAGCAGGGGCCAGGTTGTTGCTGGATGTCACACACAGCGACATCACTAGCAAGTCGTGCCTCAGCAGTGATGTTGTTAGCGATGTTGCTTAGTGAGACGTGGCCTTTAGTTCTATTCAGTTTATTGTATTTCATTTGACCCTCTTTCGGGACTTCAGGGGGGAGCTCGAAATTTCTGGGACTTCTAGTGTTAATGCACGCTTAAAAACTTGGGGGCTGGATATTAGTCATGAAATTTCAACACAGGATCCTTTGGTTCTGGTAAGAGATAAGCCACTATCATAGGTACCTGGCAGCAACTTGTTCCCATTTGTTCATTGATAACACTGGAAAGAAGGGCAGTGAGCCCCATAGGGGTGAATGGACCCCATGACGATCGGGAGGGTGCAAGGTTAGGAAAGGGTTAATAGGTTTGCATGGGATGGGGGATGTGTGGGAGTACAGGATTGGTAGTAGGGAGCTGTAAGGGGATTGGGGGGGAGCAAGGAAGGGGTGGGGTGTTGGGAGAGGTATAAGAGAGGGGGGGTGTGCTGTTTACCTCCCCTTTCGTCGATTGATCTGTGTGTCCCAGGACGTAGTGCTGCTGCTGCTTCCTGCCATGGCTGCCCTTGCTGAACTCCTGGAGATGGTGCGGGGGGCATCCGAGGTCGTGGGAGTGGATGCCCTGAGGCAGCAGCTGGCAGCGGTCTGTGGGGCTGGAGCGGCGCCGCCTGCTGTTCCAGCGCCCGGGCCGTGGCTACGTGCTCGGCGGGCGCGACCGCCGGAGCGCTACTCCCCCAGCAGGAGGGGGAGAATCAGATCAAGGAGCCCCTGCGGGGACCCTCCGGAGCAGCGGCGGAGCCCTCCAACTAACCTAGGGGAGCAGCCGGCCACCGGGAGGAATCCGCGACGGAGATCCCGTGGGTCGGGGGTGGGCGGAGCCTCTGCGAGGCCCACTTCCGGTCCGCGGCCTGCGCAGCATCAGACCGGAGCATGGATGACGGCAGCCCCCAGTGATGTGCCGGCTGGGGGTGGCGCTCGGCGTGCCGGATTGCCGGAGGAGACTCCCTGCAGGCCGCAGGGGAGAGCAACAGGACGGGGGACGGGAGCGGATGTGAGCGGCGAGGTCAGGAGATCGGAGGAGGGGTACGGTGGCCCGCAGGCACAGAGGAGATCGGTAGTCACGGTCCCCCCCGGCGAGGAGCGTGCTGGGGGTGGGTCCCGGCGAGGAGCAAGCTCGGCACGGCCTTCCGGCAGTCGGCAGGGAGGGAGCCCACTGAGGACGACAGGAGAAGGGGCGGCGCAGCAGGATATCACGATTACAGCGGGAAGAGACGGCGGCAGGGCGCCACGGCGGGAGAAAAGGAAGAGGTCAAGCAGGAGTCGCCCGGACGAGCGGGGTGCGGTGACCGTGGGGGTCGACGGCCGCCAGGTGCGGGCTGTCCCCTCGCTGGTCCCCCCTGAGGATTTCGGCAGCGCATCAGACTCCAGCGAGGAAGAAGGAGCAGCGGCAGGTCGGACGGAGCGGCAGCTGGAAGATCGTGGCACGGCTGTTCCGGCGTCGACTCAACGGCAGCCTGGTGAGCAGACAACAGAAATGTTACATGCTGTGGGTAGCGCGGGCGAGGGCGGGGGTTCCGTCGCGGGACGCGTTGCGCTGGGGGCGAGTGCGGTCGGGCAGTCTGGTTTACCGGGTCCAGAGTTTTGGGGGCAGCTTTTGGGGGTGTTGCAGGGGTTGTCTGCGGAACGGGGTAGTCGGACTGGGCCTGGGGCTCCGGTGGGGGCGTGGGTGGGCCCCACGGAGGTGGTGCGGACAGAAGCGCCGGTGCGCGATGTTGCGGCGGGGGACACGACCTCGGCGGCAGGTACGGGACAGGAAGCTGGTGGGGCGGCTTCTGTGGGTGCGAGTAAGGAGGCGGAAAAGGAAAAAGAAAAGGAGGATGAGGTAGTGCGTTTGGATGATAGGGCACGGAGTGAAATTTATGTGTGCTTTGAAGGGCAGTTAGGGGTTCATTTAAAAAAGGAGGTGAGGGAAAAGATTTGGAAG
Organism: Anomaloglossus baeobatrachus; assembly: GCF_048569485.1. Lineage (NCBI taxonomy): Eukaryota > Metazoa > Chordata > Amphibia > Anura > Aromobatidae > Anomaloglossus > Anomaloglossus baeobatrachus. The sequence goes on from NC_134358.1 coordinate 491,481,718, forward strand.
GGGGAGTATGTGGAAATTTTTTCCCTGCTTCCCTTGGAAAAGTTTAATTTGGATAAGGTGAAACCTAGTGATACAAAAAAGGAGAAGGAGGATGAGGAAAAACGGCGGTATAGGTTGATCCCGAGGACGTTTACCAATTGGTTGCAGGCCTTTGCTATCTTAGCCAGTGTGATCGGGGAAAAGGAGCCGGAGCATTGTTCCGCCCTATTTGGATATATGGACGCGATAGGGGAAGCGTATAGAGTATACGGCGGTTTGGGGTGGTTGAGATATGATGAGCAGTTCCGGCAGCGGAAGGCTCTGCGGCCGGGAGTCCAGTGGGGCCACAAGGATATTTCTTTGTGGATGCGGTTAATGACGGCGCCGGCTCAGCCCTTTCGAGGGGGTGCCGGGAGCCCGGGTGCGAGTGGCGGGTCCTCGGCTGGACAGAAAAAGGGAGCTTGTTGGCAGTATAACGAGGGACAGTGTAAGTTCGGGGCCTCTTGTCGGTTCAGACACGAGTGTTCCGGATGTGGAGGGTCCCACCCTCTGGTCAGGTGCTTCAAGAAAGGCAAAGGAAAGGCGGGGGAGGGGTCTGGAAAAAGGGAGGACGCCAGTGAGGGTAGAGGCGATGCTTCCCTATTTAAGTAGATACCCGGATGTGCGGGCGGCGGAGTTGTTGGAACGTGGTTTTCCAGAGGGCTTTCGGATTCCGTTTGAATCTGAGGCGCAGGTGTTTCGCCCGGGAAACTTGCGGTCCGCAAAAGAACATCCGGCGGTGGTGAAGGAAAAGCTGCAGAAGGAGGTGGAGTTGGGGAGGATGGCGGGCCCATTCCAGGACCCGCCATTCTCTAATTTACGGATTTCCCCCCTTGGGGTGGTACCTAAGAAGGAGCCGAACAAATTTCGGCTCATTCATCATTTATCTTATCCGGCGGGATTGTCGGTGAATGATGGGATATCACCGGAATTGTCGGCGGTATGTTATGTATCGTTCGATAGGGCCTTGGAGCTGGTAAGGGTAGCGGGGCGGGGGGCCCTGATGGCAAAGGCGGATGTGGAAGCAGCTTTTCGTTTACTCCCGGTGCATCCAGAGAGCTTTCATCTCTTAGGGTGTATGTGGGATGGTGAATACTATGTGGATCGCTGCCTGCCGATGGGCTGTTCCATTTCGTGTGCTTATTTTGAGGCATTCAGTACCTTTGTGGAATGGGTAGTCAAGGAGGTGGCAGGAGTCCATTCAGTGATTCACTATTTGGATGACTTCTTTTGCGTGGGTCCGGCGGGCTCTTCGGTTTGCTCCTTGTTGTTGTTTACGTTAGAGCGGATCGCGCGGAGCCTGGGTATTCCGTTGGCAAAAGACAAAACAGAAGGGCCGGTGACGGTATTATGTTTCTTAGGTATCGAAATTGATACACTGGCAATGGAATGCCGGTTGCCGGAGGGAAAGCTGTTGGATTTGAAGGCGTCGGTGCGGTTTTTGTCTCAGGCCAAGAAGGTGCGGTTGCGCGAGTTGCAGTCAGTGCTCGGAAAATTGAATTTCGCTTGTCGCATTATGCCGATGGGGCGGATATTTAATAGGAGACTGGCGAGCGCAACCGCAGGGGTAAAAGCTCCAAATCACTTTGTCAGAGTGACAAAAATGATGAAAGGGGATTTGTTGGTGTGGGAGGAGTTCTTGGACCGGTACAACGGTCGGACCCTTTGGATGAGCGAGGCGGTGTCCAATAGCCAGCTGGAATTGTACACGGATGCGGCTGGGGCGACAGGTTTTGGAGCAATTTTTCAAACGCGCTGGTGTGTGGGAAAGTGGCCGCGGCGGTGGGTGGAAGCAGGTTTGGTGAGGAATTTGGCGCTGTTGGAATTGTTTCCCATTATTGTGGCGGTGGAGTTGTGGGGCCCTGTTTTTGCTGGAAGAAGGGTTTGCATGCATTGTGACAACATGGCGGTGGTGCATTCCATCAACGCACTGTCGGCAAAATCCCCGCCGGTTGTGGGGTATTTAAGGCATCTTGTGTTGCGTTGTTTGGAGTTAAACATTTGCGTGGTGGCTCGGCATGTGCCTGGGATTCGCAACGAGGTGGCTGATGCGCTATCACGGTTTCAGTTTTGCAGGTTCAGGAAGCTGGTGCCGGAAGCGGACGCGGAAGGGGAACCTTGCCCGAACTGGCTGTGGGACCTGGCATCGGTGTAGCTTTTGAGGGAATTCGGAGATCGGTGTCTGAGGCTACTTGGTGCCGATATCAGGCGGTGTGGCAGGAATGGGCAGAGTTGGAAAGTAGGGAGTTCATGGAGTCGGGTTACCAGGGTCGAGTGTTGGGGGTACTGATGTTAATAAGTGGGGATTTTTCGGAAGGCAGGTCTGTTTCGGTGATTGGTTGCAAGTTGGCGGCGTTGGCCTTTTTGTTCCAGATGCAAGGGGCTCGGGACGCGACTAAGGATTTTCTGGTGCGACAGGCGATGAAGGGTTTTCGAAAAGGGGCTCAGTCGCGTGACTGTAGGCGGCCGGTGTCATTGCCATTGTTGGTGCGTTTAGTGGGGTGTTTAGGGGAGTTGTGTTCGTCTCCTTATGAGCGGGTGTTGTTCTCGGTAGCTTTTGTACTGGCGTTTTTTGGGGCCTTTCGTATTGGCGAATTGGTCAGCCCGACTAAGCAAGCGAGGGGTGGTTTGCTGTTGGGTGATGTGATGCTGGGGGAGGATAGAGTGGAATGTCGGCTTCGTTTTTCTAAGACGGATCAGAGGGGCCGGGGGCGCTTAGTAGTCTTGTACGCTTTACCGGGGCACCAGTTGTGCCCAGTGTTACATGTGTCAGAGTTTTTAAAGGTGCGCGGCGGTTACCCTGGTGTTTTTCTTAGACATACGGACGGATTGGCTTTGTCGCGGTATCAATTCAATGCGGTGCTGAAGATGGCTCTAGCAAGGGTGGGGGAGGAGCCACGTGAGTACGGGTCTCACTCCTTCCGGATTGGGGCGGCAACGGAGGCCGCCAGGTGGGGTTTGAGTGAGGATTGTATCCGGCGGATTGGGAGGTGGGAGTCTTCCAGGTTCCGTTTGTACATTAGGCCTCACTTGGTCAGGTGATGGTCAGGGGTGGGGGATTCAAGGTTGGTGTTAGATGCCGGTTTGTGGGCAATTTCTTGTGCTGTTGCTGTTTTTATTCGTGGTCTTTGTATTTTATAGGTCCATGCCTTGTGTGGATCCTCGGGCACTCCTATGTGTATTGGGGAGCGTTACGGGCGGATGTGCGGCGTGACGGTCGGCAGCTCGGAGTGTCGGTGTCGGAAGCTCGAGTAAAGTGGCTCGGAATTCGGGGCATGACCAGGGGTAGGGTGCGCCCTGAGGTGGCTTATTATAGCCGTATGGATCGTGTCCCTGATGTGTTAATTTTGCATGTGGGAGGGAACGATTTGGGAGTAAGGTCGGCGAGGGAATTGAAAAGGGATATAAAGCTGGACCTGTTACATTTGTGGAGGGCGTTCCCGGGCATAGTTATCGTTTGGTCGGACATTATAGCTCGGAAGCAGTGGCGTTTTGGGAGGTCGGTGGACCGTATTAATAGGGCTTGGAGCAAGCTGAACCGGGCTATTGGCAGGTTTGTGGCGAGAAATGGGGGGTTGGTGGTGCGGCATAGAGAATTGGAGGAGTCCACGGAGCAGTATCTAAGGAGAGATGGGGTTCACCTGACTGATGTGGGTCTGGATTTATGGATGTTGGGTTTGAGGGATGGCCTAGAGCAAGCACTGGGGGTGTGGGGGGCCCGGGCCAAGTAAGGGGTCACTTGGCCGGCCTGTGGCGGGGTGATAGGTCCGTCTGAGAGGTTGGGAGTACCGACAGTCGGCTTGTTGGTACGAAGTCGCTCAAGGGGAGTGGCTTCGGAGTGGATGGGAACTTGTGGGCGGAGGTCCCGCAGGTTCTGGGTAGGGGTAATTAACGATGGAACGTTGTTACCCCTCACCTCGGGCCGGGTGGTCACGGCCGAGGTGGTCCTCTGGGCCGGTTTGGAGGTTACGGCCGGGGGGTTAGGAATGATGGTTTGCCTCTCGGACGGATCTATCGGTGTTTCTGGTTATACGGGTATATATGTATAAGGTTAAGTTTAACAATTGAGTGGCATGTTGGGCCACGAGTTTTGGTATACATATATACGGTAAAAATAAAACTGTGGCCATTCCTGCAATAAAGTCGTGGTTCTCGTCTTCATTTAGGTAGATATGGTACGGGGGGGTGTGTTTTACAGGATAACCTGCTTATCCCTTATAGATGCGTCAAGAAGGGCAGTGAGCCCCATAGGGGTGAATGGACCCCATGACGATCGGGAGGGTGCAAGGTTAGGAAAGGGTTAATAGGTTTGCATGGGATGGGGGATGTGTGGGAGTACAGGATTGGTAGTAGGGAGCTGTAAGGGGATTGGGGGGGAGCAAGGAAGGGGTGGGGTGTTGGGAGAGGTATAAGAGAGGGGGGGTGTGCTGTTTACCTCCCCTTTCGTCGATTGATCTGTGTGTCCCACCCGCCCGCCCTGATATATAATTATATGTATAGGTTCAAAAAAAAAAAAATAAATAAATAAAAAGGTGAAAAGGTGATGGTTTTCAAAAAAAAAAAAAAAAAAGAATTTTAAAAAAAAAAAAAAAAGAAAAAGAGGAATAAAGGTGAATACAAGGTTGAGTTGCTAATTTATTGTTGTCACAGCGGGGTGATAGGTCCGTCTGAGAGGTTGGGAGTACCGACAGTCGGCTTGTTGGTACGAAGTCGCTCAAGGGGAGTGGCTTCGGAGTGGATGGGAACTTGTGGGCGGAGGTCCCGCAGGTTCTGGGTAGGGGTAATTAACGATGGAACGTTGTTACCCCTCACCTCGGGCCGGGTGGTCACGGCCGAGGTGGTCCTCTGGGCCGGTTTGGAGGTTACGGCCGGGGGGTTAGGAATGATGGTTTGCCTCTCGGACGGATCTATCGGTGTTTCTGGTTATACGGGTATATATGTATAAGGTTAAGTTTAACAATTGAGTGGCATGTTGGGCCACGAGTTTTGGTATACATATATACGGTAAAAATAAAACTGTGGCCATTCCTGCAATAAAGTCGTGGTTCTCGTCTTCATTTAGGTAGATATGGTACGGGGGGGTGTGTTTTACAGGATAACCTGCTTATCCCTTATAGATGCGTCATGGGTGGGCAAACTTGGGGGCCGTTTACACGGACAGACCAGTGAAACGACATAACTGCCAATTGGCAAAATTTTGGTGGCCATCTTAATGCCTATTTACACAGGCACAGCAAATTAAATGATGCGCATTAAGCGATCTGTACTAGATTGCTCATTGCACATAGGCTGCCAAGTGCGGGTCTTTTTTGCACCGCCAAGAAAGATGATCTTTTTATGCTGTATTTTTCTAGTTTATCGGGTAATCAACAGCCTGTTTACATGCAAGATAATCGATGATTGAGCTTTTTTGAGCATGATTATCTTGCAGTGTAAATCTCCCTGTAACCTGCATGTTTATAGGGGAGCAGGTGAGAAAGCTTGTGGCTGAATGAGTCACCCGACAGCTATCTGCGCACTAGAGCTTTTTACCTGCGGATTTACCCGCGGATTTGCCCCGGAAATTTCTTGAGAAATGTCTGCAATCTTTGTGCAGACATTTCCCATGAAATTCAATGAGAAAAAAAATAGCTGTGCGCACTGTGCGGATTTTTCTCAAGAAAATTTCTTGAGAAAATTTTCTTGAGAAACTTTCTTGAGAAAATGTGCATGTCCATTAATTTCCGCAGGTACCTGCGGTATTCCGGGGGTATTCCGCAGGTAGCAATGATGTGCGGTATACCACCGGAATAGCCGCGAATTACCTGTGGGAATGCTCATCGCTGCCTGCGGTTTTGCAGGAAGCGATGTCATTATGCCAGGAAGAGGAGGCGGAGCAGAGTAAACACAGACGTCACACTCCCTGGACGCCGCACAGAAGCACTTCCGTGCGACCTCCAGGTCTGTCCCGTGCAGTCTGTGTCCTGCTCCAGCCTCGCGGCTGCTTGCCCTGCAGGGTGTCAGTGTGTGCCCGCAGTGTCAGCAGCTTGTCACGCTGCAGCGCAGGCAGACACTGACACAGGCAGACACTGACACTGCACTGCAGGGTGTCAGTGTCTGCCCGCAGTGTCAGCAGCCTGTCACGCGGCAGCGCAGGCAGACACTGACATCCTGCAGTGCTGGGAGCCGCGTGGATGACGATCGCTGCTGTCAGGAGGTGAGATCATTACCTGCTGTGACGATCTCCTGCCTCCTGACGTCAGCGCTGTCACTGCTGTCTATGCCCGTCTCGCGAGGAGCGGCCCGAGACTGTCACTAGCGGTGACGTCACGGGCTCTCGCGATACTTCTGACAATGCGGCGGGCATAGAAGTCAGTGACAGCGCTGACGTCAGCAGTACAGGAGATGATCACAGAAGGTAATGATCTCATCTATGCTCCTGATGGCAGCGCTCGTCATCCCCTGCAGTGACCTGAGCTGACCTATTGATGTTAGCTCAGGTCACTGCACAGCTCTCCCAGCCAATGGGGAACATTCTGTTCTTCATTGACTGGGACAGCGACTATGGTATGGATCGCCGTGGGACCCCCCTTCCTTATTGGATTACGCCGGACGTGGATTGATTGTTCTTTTCAATAAATTGGTTAAAGAGGCTATGTGGGGAGTGTTTTTTCAAATAAAACTTTTTTTGTTGTCTATTTTTTAATTATTACTGACTGGGTTGGTGATGTCGGGTATCTGATAGACGCCTGACCTCACCAACCCCAGGGCTTGATGCCAGGTGACATTACACATCTGGCATCAACCCCATATATTACCCCGTTTGCCAACGCACCAGGGCGCGGGATGAGCTGGGGCAAAGCGCCAGGATTGGCACGTCTAATGGATGCGCCACTTCTGGGGCGGCTGCGGCCTGCTATTTTTAGGCTGGGGAGTGTCCAATAACAGTGGACCTCCCTAGTCTGAGAATACCAGACCCCAGCTGTCCGCTTTACCTTGGCTGGTGATCCAATATGGGGGGGACCGCACGTTTTTTGTTTTAAATTATTTACATAATTTAAAATAACAGCGTGGGGTGCCCACTGTTTTGGATTATCAGCCAAGGTGAAGCTGCCAGCGGTGGTCTGCAGGCTGCAGCCGTCTGCTTTACCCTAGCTGGCTACAAAAAATGGGGGACCTCACGTCGTTTTTTTTTAATTATTTATTTATTTTATGGCTAAATACAAGGCTAAGCACCCTTTAGTGCCACATGAAAGTCACTAAAGGGTGCCAGCTTAGAAAATGCAGGGAGGTGGAACATTATATAGGTTTTTCTCATCTATCTATCTATCTATCTATCTATCTATTCCTCTATCTATCTATCCCTCTATCTATCCCTCTATCTATCTATCTATCCATCTATCCCTCTATCTATCTATCTATCTATCTATCTATCTATCTATCCATCTATCCCTCTATCTATCTATCCATCTATCCCTCTATCTATCTATCTATTCATCTATTCATCTATCTATCCCTCTATCTATCTATCTATTCATCTATTCATCTATCTATCTATCCCTCTATCTATCTATCTATTCATCTATCCATCTTTCCCTCTATCCATTATCTGTCTATCGATTATCTTTATTATTTATTGCAGGGACAAACCTGCGGTAAATCCGCGGTAAATCCTAGGCAAATCCGCGGCAAATCCGCGGCAAAACCGCATGCGGATTTGGTGCGGATTTTTTCCGCAGGTCCGGAAATCTTTCACTGGCAGAAGTTTCTCAAGAAATTTTCTTGAGAAACTTCACATTTCTAGTGCGCACATAGCCTAAGGTGTATGGGAACCTTCTCTACATAGGATATAGTTACATACATTGCTGTTCTGCACTTGACCATCTCTGGAAATAGTTCAGGTATCTTCAAAGTGCCGCTGGCTCACAGATCCCAATCTCACATGCAGATCTGGCCCTGCACCCTCTTCCTTTTCTTGGTAAAATTATCTGCTAGTCTTGTATATGAAAGTCAAAAAATGTTATCAATTTTAGAAGTCTGGGCACACCACATGTCGGAAACATGTTGTATTTATATGAATGATATACATTTCTCATGCATGCACATATGCTATTAAAATATGTGCACATCTTTCCAAATCAGCCTGGTGATGAGCTTTTAGGAAGGTGAACAAGAGGACATCCATCCTGATGTATTGAGTTGTAAAGAAAGCAGCTTTAATGTTGCCTGTCAGGCCATCAATTGTACATTCTGCCATGGTCCGGCCTTGCACACATGGCTTTACTTAGAGCAAACTCTGGGGAGATGTATCTACCAGGACAGGGCTAAGCGGAAACTCACAGACTCGGAACAGGTGGGGACTTCACTAACTGGGAGACCATAGGGTACATTTTCTACAGAGCAAATATCAATGACTTGTAATTAAAGTAATTAAAGACATTCACTTCACAAGTATATTGATTTACTGTCATTCCTGGGCTACAATTATCCACATTTTTCTTGGACATCTCTATGTAAATGGTGTTTCTGTGTTGTGTAAAGAAGAGCTTTCGTTGGAGCTATTTTATGATATTGGTAACTGGTATTATGAGCAATTCCCTAATTGTAGACTAGGAATTGTTCTCTTTCTAAATTAGCAATGATACAATAAAGAAAACAATTATGTTGGTTGTAAAACAGACAAAAAGAGTCCATTTTGCCAATAAATCACAGCTACGTTACGGCCTAGTGTAAAGGGTACTTTACACTATGCAATATCGGTATCGATATCGCTAGCGAGCGTACCCGCCCCCATCGGTTGTGCATCACGGGCAAATCGCTGCCCGTGGCGCACAACATCGCTTACACCTGTCACACGGACTTACCTTCCCTGCGACGTCTCTGTGGCCGGCGACCCGCCTCCTTTCTAAGGGGCCGGTTCGTGCGGCGTCACAGCAACGTCACACGGCAGCCGTCCAATAGCAGAGGAGGGGCAGAGATGAGCGGCCGGAACATGCCGCCCACCTCCTTCCTTCCTCATTGCTGGTGGACGCAGGTAATGAGATGTTCGTCGTTCCTGCGGTGTCACACACAGCAATGTGTGCTGCCGCAGGAACGACGAACAACATCGTACCTGCAGCAGCAACGATATTTGGGAAAGGAGCAACGTGTCAATGAGCAACGATTTTTCATGTTTTTGCACGCGTTGATCGTCGCTCCTTGGTGTCACACGCTGCAATGTCACTAACGGCGCCAGATGTGCGTCACTAACGACGTGACCCTGACGATATATCGTTAGCGATGTCGCAGCGTGTAAAGCACCCATAAGTCTTTATCAATATATCATACACTAGGTCATGCTTGCTAAAGACCTACACTAGGTCAAATCATTGTGGGGACGTATTTGGAAAAGTAGACCCATTTTGTCTTTTTCACAAACTGCATTTCTATTCATCTATTTTGTTGCATTATTTCCACTTTGGATTTCTTGGTTTATTGATGTTGCAATGTCTCTTTGGTAAGAGTGCCTTTGGCTTCCATATTCTGTGATATGCCAATGATGCGCCTGCAGGACTATTGTGATTTCGATGTAGAGGTACCTTGTCAATCACTCTTTTCATAGTGGCAGTCATTGCCCGACGTATGTCACTGTGTGGCATGTTATCATGGCATGTCTAAGGCATCTGTTGTATGTACCGTATATGTTTGGAGAATATTTCTACGTAAACTACCAATAGAAGCAAAGTGCCAGATGAGGAAAGAGCATAATTGTCCTTATTTCTGCAAATTAAGACCAGTATTATGGAAGATTAATAATTATAATTAGAGACAATTGGGTCGAACTGCGGTGAATCAAATTCAACTTGAATTTCCCCAATTTTTCAGGTCCCTGTGAATTCAAGTTTGATTTGCAAGAATCAGCCCAAAAAAATCCAAGCACCATTTCACAAACTACTAGAGTCACAGAGCGGGGAAAAGCTCAGCCAGTAGGGCTTCCCAATAATGCCCCGCGGCTATCACATCACATTGTCTAGTAATAAGTAATAATAATTAGTAATAATCTACTAATAAGCAGAGATAGGACAATGCCGTGTGGCCTTGGAATCATCCGGACATAGAAGATTAAAAAGTGATGATTTTTATTCGTTGTGCCTATCTGAGACCAATTTCTCTTTCTTCCAATACAACATTTTGTCTTGATGAAGGAGAAATTGCTGTCAAAATTGTATTGTACATTGTACCATCTCTGCCTCTGTAAGTATTACTACGGTACCTCCAGGCATGCTGCAGCAGCCGTTCATGCATTTGTTGTAGTTGTGGCTTCTCACATCTACCCCAGGTGAGCCTGTTTGTCCTTACGGACTTTTTACTCTCCCCAGATAAGACCCTATCTGCACAACTTTTTTCTTTCCAGGTTACCTTGATTCCTGATCACATGGTCAAGCACAGCCAATCATGGGGGACTATCACAGCCAGTATAAAAAAATGCAAGCATCAGCATTTTATGCTTTTACATCATAGCGATAGAGGTCAGAGCGCTCAGATAAAGGCACTCGTGAAGAACATTTAGTTGCATTTGTCGCGGGCGGAGGAGGGGACGCTGCGCTCTCCCACTGCTCGGGTCCGGCTGCTGCCGCTGCTCGGTGGTGGCTCGAGCGGTGGGCCGGATCCCGGGGACTCGAGCGGCGCTCCTCGCCCGTGAGTGAAAAGGGGATTTTGATTGTGGGGATTTGATTATTGTCCGTGACGCCACCCACGGTTGTGGTGATATTAGTGACACCGCCGCTGCTCTAGACGGGAATTCCGGAAGCAGTGACGGAGCAGCCTTGTTGTTAGTTCTCCCCTCCGTGGGTAGGGGGTTGGTTGTCCCGGGGCCCGGTGATGGGGGTAGGGATGGATGACAGGCGGGTTACAGGGCCTGGTGAGGTGCAGGGTCGCGGGGGCAGCGCTGTGCCACACGGCACGGTGGTACTCACTCAGCCAATGATGAGGACACAGTTCTCGGTAAAACACACGGCTGGATGGACGGGTCCCACAGGCGGCTGCGGTGTTGTTTCTCCCGGCAGGTTGATGGTGACTGCCTTTCCCTGCACCTATGTACGGTAGATGGTTCCAATCGGTTCCCACCGGTAACCCGCTCCCCAGCTTGGATATGGGCTGGAGGAGCCCCTTTTGCCCGCAGGCTCTGGCCCTGGGAAACGGTTGCCTTGGCGGTGGCGGTGTCTCCCTCTCTTGGTTGGACTGTTGCCTTCTGTCGGGACTTGGCTGCTGGGAAACCCAGGAGGTTCCCTTCACTAACGAATTCGGCAAATTCATGGCGACTCCTAGCCTTGCCGGGGTCCGTAAGCCCCTGCCAGATGGTGCTGGATTCTCTTTGTGTACCGGTCCGGTACCGCCGGGCCACCACCCGTCCACGGTCCTTACGGTAGACTCCGATAGGCCACTCCTGCAGACGGTCACCACCGTCTGCCAACCTTGCTGCTCCGTCCGGGCCACACACCCGGACCAACTTTAGTCTGCTCAGCTGCCACTTCACTTCCTCTCACTTCCACTTCCCTCACTGAACTCCACTCTTTTCCCGCCTCCAGGACTGTGAACTCCTCGGTGGGCGGGGCCAACCGCCTGGCCCACCCCCTGGTGTGGACATCAGCCCCTGGAGGAAGGCAACAAGGGTTTTGTGTCTGACTTCGGTGTGCCTGACCGGGAGTGTGGGGTGTGTGGGTGTTGTGCTCTGTGGCCCCTGGCTTGTCCAGGGCGTCACACATTCATATATGGTATGTGACAGCAGTAGCGTGAGTGTATTTACTTAATGTATGTAAAGTACTCACATCTTTTATCCTTTCTGCATTACAAAAGTTTTGAATCTTTTCTTTCCTCCCCCTCTGTTCCCCCCTCTCTCCTCTCTCTCTCTCTCTACTCTTTTTCTCCCTCTCCTCTCTCTGTCTCCTCTTGCTTTCTCTCCACTCTCCCTCCACTCTTTTTATCCCTCCTCTCTCACATCTCCCTTAATCCTCTATTGCACTCTTTGATCTCTCTCTCCACTGTTTTTCTCCCTCTCCTCCCTTTTCTCCCTCCATCCTCTCTTGCTCTCTCTGATCTTTCCCTCTCTCTCCACTCTTTTTATCCCTCTCCTCCCTCTATCCTCTCTTGCTCTCTCTGATCTCCCTCCTATCTCTCCACTCTTTTTCTCCCTCTCCTCCCTCTATCCTCTCTTGCTCTCTCTGATCTCTCTCTCCATTCTTTTTCTTCCTCTACTCTCTCTTCTCACTCTATCCTCTCTAGATATCCCTCTCTCCATTCTCTCCTCTCTCTCTCTCCCCACTCTCCTCTCTCTCTGTTCTTTTTCTCCTTCCTCTCTCCATTCTCCCCTCTAACTGTCCTTTCCCCCAGGTAAAATAAAAAAGTCTATACTCACATACCATACCAGCGCTGTTTCAGCAGTGCTGTGGTTTGCATTCCCGGGGCTCACATGGAGTCGTGACGTCACATGAGCCCCGCATCTAATCACCGCTTTTGTCTCCCCATCTTTGGACCAAACAAGTTAATCAATAGCAAGTGAGTATTGTGGTAACGTCCTGTTGATATCTCCTATATCCGAAGGTGAGGAGATGGAAGCAGATTGGACGCGGGGATCGTGTGACGTCACAACATCTCGTGAGCCTCGGGAACATGAACCGCAGCACTGCTGGAACAGCGCTGGGATGGGATGTGAGTATAAGCTTTTTTATTTTGCCTGGGAGAAACACGTGGAATCAGACAGGGCTGTCCTAGTAGTGGACAACCCTTTTAATAATAAAACAGATTGGATACAGTATTAGCGAATTGCAAGATGTTCCAAACACTATGCAATTGGGCTTGAGATTAACCACAAATAAATTTGCCACAAATTAATTATTTGGGAAAAATTTGTTGAACCTGGTGAAATCGAATTTCAAAAGGGTCAGTCGTCTTGTCTAATAATGTATTCAATATAGTGCGGTTAGCTGATGTTTTTGGCAAGATTTTTGCAGTCTTTTTATCCATAATCCAGTGGTGACCTTGCCTCTACGGTTGATTGGTCAGTGGCCAGAGATGGATTTTGTATTTGGCGCAGGAATCCTATGAACTTTGAGAATAGGAAAACTTTACTTGGGATCAGTCTCCATTCAAGACTTATATACATGTTGACATGTCAGACATATTCAATTTCACTGCTCATCCTTTTGTTCACTAGATAACAAAGACACCACTGTACAGTGAAACCTCTTTCACTTAAAAGCCACTTGGCTCAGCATGCATGTGTATAAGAGAGATGAGAGAGAAAGCTGGTGATGAAACAAGTGATTAGCTAAAGCAGTGTTTCTCAACGACAGTCCTCAAGACCCACCAACGGACCAGGTTTTCAGGCCTTCCTCAATATTAGACGGAATAATTCCACCACCTGTGCAAAATTAAGGAAAGACTGAAAACCTGATTGAGGAAAACCTGAACACATGATCTGTTGGTGGATCTTGAGGACTGGAGTTAAGAAACACTGATCTAAAGTTTATGGCCACCATTAGTTGTATTATTGAATTTATAGATTTTGTGCCTTCAGCTTACTTAGATGTTAATCCAATACTGTACCAAACACCCTAAATGTGAATAAACATTAGGAACCTAAGATATCACAATTGTAGGTAGACACCAAAGGATAAGACTTCTGAGATGAGATGGGAAGAAGAATCTTGTTTATAACTTGTGTGGGATCGAGTCATTGTAACGGATCCCACATCTAATATGGTGCCTGCAAGTTCTGGATCTACAAGACGCATGCTCCCTAGTAGCATGAAGTAACCTTGCTCTTCCATTAAATAATAAATAAATAAATCTTTATTTTTATATAGCGCTAATATATTCCACAGCACTTTACATACATCAGGAACACTGTCCCGATTGGGGCTTACAATCTATATACCTTATCTGGATGTCTTTGGCATGTGGGAGGAAACCGGAGAACCCGGAGGAAACCCACGCAAGCACGGGGAGAACATAGAAACTCCTTGCAGATGTTGACCTTGGTGGGATTCGAACCCAGTACACCAGCGCTGCAAGACTGCCATTGGCCATATATATATATATATATATATATATATATATATATACACAGCAGGCCGGCCCTGAGGAGGGGTGGGCCGGCTCTGCGGTGGGGCGGGCAGGCACTGCGGAGGGGAGGGATTTATCTCCCTCTTTCGTCTGTTGCCGGCTATTGCCATTCTCGCTCTGCAGTCGCGTTACACTGGTGTACTGCGAGTGCAGTGCGATTTTTCTCTCGCCCCATAGACTTGAATGGGTGCGAGAGAAACAAGACTCGCATTATAATCGCAGCATGCTACAATTGTTTTATTGGTCCGATTAGGGCTGAGAAAATAAATGCTCATGGGTGCAGGGACATAGGTTAATATTGGTCCGAGTGGAATGCGATAAAACATTGCATTCCACTCGCTCCGATTTTCATGTCGTGTGGCTTAGGCCTAACTAGTGTTCGTCTCACGCCAATACCATGGTCTGATTTGTCTAAATGAATGTGTAGATGTTAAATTTGTGGGATTAAAAATCATTTCCATTCAACTAATGGGGTTGCTTTGGCAGCAAAAACATGGAATTTCGGAAAGCCCCATTTTGGTAATTGGGACAGTTGAAATATCGGCAACAAATTTGTTACTGAATATGGTAAGAATTACACAGTGCATTAATATTATGTTCTTTTATTACCAGGAGGGTAAGTGGTAACTTGGTTTTTGTGTTTTATATTTGCATTTTTCATACTCAGGAAAATGATGAGTAAAAACCATACGTCCTTATGTCTCTGCAGAATATCAATAGTTTTATTTTCTTTGCATAGAAGGGCTGAAAACCTACAAAATGTTGGAATGACTCTTAGTAGTCAGAAGGTTCTACCTGTAATTAACTTTCACCATGCTGAACCGGGAGAATATGTTCTTATCTGCAGATCAACTATGATAATAATGTCACTAAATATAGCTCACACCTAATAATTTCAGGCACAGTGCTCATGTGTTATGTAAGCCAGGAACATTTGTTCTAAGCATTTTAAGGGTATGTGCACATGACGTCTTTTAGACGATGCTGAAACCAGAGGATTTTAAAGCAAAAGTCACTTCAAGAAAATGATGGAATTTTCCCTGGAGCATCTTTGGTGTCCTTTTGGTCGCATTCCCGTTGGCTTTGCCGCCGGCGATTCTTCTTAGTAATTCAGTATGTAGACTACTGAGCAGTTTCCAATGCCTGAACAATGATTAGGTAACTTCTTTTGACCACTGTATGGCTT
This sequence comes from Anomaloglossus baeobatrachus, assembly GCF_048569485.1. Lineage (NCBI taxonomy): Eukaryota > Metazoa > Chordata > Amphibia > Anura > Aromobatidae > Anomaloglossus > Anomaloglossus baeobatrachus. The sequence continues at coordinate 491,497,004 of NC_134358.1, forward strand.
TCAAAGCCTGAAGGGGTTAAAAGAATTTTAAAAATTTGGGACCTAATTATATGCACAGCAAGTAGTTTTGACATTGCAGTGCATATGTTTAATTTTAAGGGTGTTTTTTTTAAGTGCCTCTTTTGGTCGGTTCCAAGCAGAATCCATCTGAAAAAGAAATCATCAGCACATCCGAATGCAGTATGATGTTGCACACACACCCATAGACTTGTATGGGTGCGTGTGAGTTGAAAATCGCCGCCAAATGCAGCATGCTGCGATTCATTGCTCATGCCAATATTGCATAAGAAATATATCACAGATGGCACTGCCACATAGTTTTACACTAGAGCGAGTGTAATCTGATGTTTTATTGGATTGCACTTGTACATGTGAAACGCAACTGGAGCCGAGGCCTTATTAAGACTTTCTAAAAATGCAAAAATGGTTGACCAAGACATACCAGTACACTATAAGGCCCATTTCACACGTCAGTGAAAAACACAGACGTTTTTCACTTGCGTGTAAAACACGCACATGTCCCTGCGTGTGCCGAAAATCACGGCACACGTGGGTTGTCTAAGTGCAATCCGGGCTCCGTTATCCGTGGCCCGTGATTGCTCTTAGAGATTCACCCACCTGCGCCCGCTCCCGCTCTCCATGGTGCTGATCGCTCCCGCGACGCAGCATCCGGCCGGCGGTGACCCCTGCAGCAGCTGCTTCCGGGTCGGCTGTGTCGCGCATAATGAATATGCGCGACAGTAATCAGCCGGCACAATAGGAGCAGGGAGAACGGGCTGCAGAGGACATCGCTGGACGCCGGGTGAGTTAAAATGTTTTTTATTTTAAAAGCACGATTTTTTCTGGCACGTGTTTCACGGACCACACCACTGCGTGGTCCGTGGAACATCAGTGATGCCAGAAAAAAATGGACATGTCTCCGTGCGGCAATCACGCACACGCGGGTACGCTGCACGGAGACACGTGCAGTGAAAAATCACTGACGTGTGAGCAGACCCATTCATTATAATGGGTCTGCGTATGTCAGTGTTTCTGGTACGTTTAAAAAAAAGCACAAACGTACCAGAATCACTGACATGTGAAAGAGGCCTAAGGCAGTGTTTCTCAACTCCAGTCCTCAAGACCCACCAACAGATCATGTTTTCAAGTTTTCCTCAATATTAGACAGGGAATAATTCCATCACCTGTGCAACTTTAAGGAAATCCTGAACACTTGATTGAGGAAAACCTAAAAACATGATTGTTGGGTGGGTCTTGAGGACTGGAGTTGAGAAACACTGCTATAAGGAGTGCAAGAACTACAGAGTATTAAATATATGGAGTGTAATTATGAATATGAAATCATATTATTAGAAACTTATTCGCATTTTTATCGGATTTTTTTCCCTGCAAACTCAGGGGCAGACATACCATTGGTGCAACCTGCACAGAGCCCAATAGGTTTTGGAGCCCATTTCTACCTCCTGTCACAAACACATTATTGGACCTCAAAATGCCCATGTACTGTTCTTGTACATGACCCCTCCTCTGCCTTTGTTTGACCCTGTCCAAACTGAACTGCTGGTTCACCTTATTATAATCAATGGCTCCATTCTTAATGGACAAGAAGAGTCACCAAAGTCATCAACCACTAAATGAAACCTGTGCCTCTTCTGAGTGGTATGCGCCACGCTAGAAATGCTACTCCAGTTAGAGACTAGAGTAGCATTTCTGGTATTAAAAAGTACAACCACTTTTCATGATTCGGATGGACCAGCATAACCATGCTGATCCCGACTATTCCTCAGCTCTGCCCATTTTAAGCAAAAATATTACAACTTTACAAATTTTTATATCAGTTTTGTGGCATAAAAGCTTTGCAGAATTGGCCCCATAGAGTTTGCATGTACATACATGACCTAAAATGGATATATGGACCCCATGCAGCCATGCCTACGAATGAATAATGTATTCAAAATAAATGTCAAAATGAATGGTCAAAATGGTCATCCCAAAATGGAAGACATATTGAAATACACTAGAACCTCATGGACTTCTACAGATGATTATCTAACTTTTTCCCAGGCAGGTGAGGTTAACTAGAACCAGCGCTGCACTAATAAGACACATGGGAAGGTAAGACAAACCGGGGAAACAGCAGCAAAAAAAGCATAAAGTCCAAGTTCATGACAACTCCTCAGCAGGACCTTCCACCAAGGCGACCAGAGAACAAAGAGTTTTTATCTTCCCCAATTATGATATAAATTAAGGAATAGACCTCAAAACTTTATACATTTATTTGTTTCTATTTCTGTCAAATATTTTTAATTGTAATTATAATTTTACTTCTGCAATGATATCTTTTTAGCATTTATGTGATTTAGCAAATACATGCTAAAAAAAAGTGCTAAAATATAAAGTATATCATTACAGAAGTAAAATAAATATATATATATATTTATTTATTTATTTTTTTAAAGCATCTGTAAATTCATTTTTTCCAGAGAATAACAAGGAAGTTACAACACTCAGGAGGAAATCAGGAGAAAAACTCAACATAACATAAGTAATAGTAAGGAGACACGAGCAATCCTGGGAAATTGTAACACGAGCGAGAAGTTTTCCTTTTTCGCTTAGAATAGAGATAACAAGGCAACCACACAATGTGTCCCAAGATAAGAATACGATTTCCTTTTTATCACTGAAAAACTGTTTCACAACTTGTTGTTTGTCAACTTGTGTTTTAGCAGTCCGGGTCCATCAGTTTACATGGCGCTTTGATATTACTTTAGTTCTACTTGCATTACCAAATAATCACATATATTTTATGAATGATATATGTGATTATATTATTAGATATTTTATTTCTCAATTAATTTTATACATATATATATATATATTTATATATACAGTATATATATAGTTATTATATAATGTTGCATATGAAATTGTGATCAGAATGATACAACATAATATTATAATGTGTTTACAGATGAAAGAAAACACTGCTTGTGCTACTGAGCCACATGTGCCACAAAAGTCCAGTGGAACACCCCACGGGGCCTGAGGAATACTCGTTACCGGGCCGGTGAGGATCAGGGGGTTGTCACGGGTGTCCCTGCCCGGTTTCGAGACCCCAAGGTGTCCACGAAGGGATGGATGATGGGATGATGGTGGGGAGAAGGGGTTGAGGATGTTGAGAGTAGTTGTCCCGTGACGCCACCTGTGGTGTGCGGCCAGGGATTAGCCGTCGCTGCGGGTGCTGTCCTCTGGGGCGGATGGTGTCGCAGCTGGGATGGTTCAGCTCCCCACAGGTAGAGCTAGGCCCCATAGAGGATGATGGGGGACATAGTGACCGGTGGCGCCGGAAAGTGGGGCGACGGCGCCAGCAATGATGGACGAATACAGTGGATGCGGTTCAAGGTCTTTTACTCACTGTTAAGTCGTCACCCTCAGAGTGCTGTTTTGCGCCGTGATGAGCCTCAGAAGCCACCACCGGTGTTATGGAGTGTGAGACCTTCCTTCCTTGCGCTCTGTAGTGTGGATCCCCGTGGCGTGAAGCTACGTGGGGACCCCTGCATTTAGCAATTAAGTTCCTGGCCCATTCGCAGGCAGCGTGAATCTAATGGGGGCCCAACCGTGGTCTTGACTCCTGACTCTGTATGCTGCTGTGCCCCAGGATGTTTGGTGGCCAGAGGGACGTGAACTCCCCCTGTCCGGCAGATTCTGATGGCACAACATGAAGTGTATGCCACCCTAGGGCTCTGCACCCTGATCTGCGCTGGTGCTGAGGGAGCTATTGAACTCTACCTCCAGTAATCATGTTGCTCCGGTGTCACACCAACTCCACTAGTCGTCTCCTGCTTCTTCCAATCAGGCCGCCCAAGGAAGCTCTAAAGCACTCTCCTCAGTTTCCATGTTCTTCTGTGTCCCAGACTATTTTGCAGTAAAAGTCTGTGTGTTCTCCAACTTCCCTCATGCTGCCCCCACCTGATGACTCACTAGTGCTGGGGAAGTCCCGTTGCCATGGTGAACACCTCTAGCCCAGTTCCAGTGGGTAAACACCTGAAGTGTGTGTTGTGTAAGTGATGAACACCAGTGGTTAACCTCTTCCTTACCTGGGATGAGTACTGCACCTTAAGTGAGATGCAATACCATGTAGTGACTGAAGTTTCAGGGGCGCTACACTAGTATCTAACGTGATAATTGACTTCCTGTTAGCCATATTAGCGCTATCCTGTCAACCCCTTCTCAATTATAGCCCCATATAGAGATAGACGATATTTGGGTTGGCGGGTACAACCAGATTTAAAAAAAAAATCTGATTCAGGACCGGACTTAAACCCAAACATCTGGAAGACTCAGATCCCCATAAAAGTCTATGGGGACCCAAACCTGGTGCTGTAAAATGGTGGTAGAAAGGGCTATGAGAATTAGAGGAGGACCGCTATACTTACCGAGTCTCTGGTAACACTACATCCAGGTCCGCTCATTAATCTTCATACATATTCACTGCTTTCCCGCCCACCAGCAGTTCTGACATCTGTAATTGGTTAAAATTTGACCGTGCTCCCCTCTTTTGTGACAGCTTCTGTGATTGGTTGGAATCACACACGCTGTCTGCATACCTATAATGTAAAAATATAGAAATAAATAAACTTGCGTAGGGTCCCCCCATACTGTGATACCCATTGCAGATAAAGCATACATCTACAGCCCCCAGTCGTGTGCCTATCTTGATTGTGTATCAAAATAAGAGGGATCCCATGTGTTTTTTTTTTAATTATTTCAATAAATTGGTCCTCCCCAATTTTGATACCCAGCTATGATAAAGCCGACAGTTGGGGGCTGGCTTTCTCAGGCTGTGGAGGCATATGGTTATTAGGGCCCCCTCAGCCTAAAAATAGCACCTTGCTGCCCCCCAGAATTGTTGCATGAAATAGATGTGACAATCCTGGCACTTTACCAGGCTCACCCCAGTTACCCTGGTGCAGTGGCAATCTGGGTAATATAAGGGGTTAATGAAAGCTCTCAGCTGCCACTAAGCTTTAGATTAGTAATGGAAGGTGTCTATGAAACCCCCCCATTACTAATCTGTAAGTGAAAAGAAATAAACACAACATCGAAAAAATCCTTGATTTGAAATAGAATACAAAAAACACTCTTTCTCCAATTTATTAGCCCTATATACCCAGTTCCGATGTAATTCACACGAGGTCTCACGATGATCCTGGCTCTGCAACATGCTGAAGTCAAAGCGCGCGGGTACAGAACATGACCGCACAGTGTGGCTTCAGGCAGAGACTGACTAAGCCGCAGCTATGAGTAATGAAGTCACTGACTTCATCTGCGATCACAGCTCAAGGTTTCCACTGTAAACTGACCTCACGTGACCTCATTGAACTCAGTGACCTCACCTCAATTAAACTGAGTTCAATCAGAAATGCATCTCTTGGCAGAAAATGTCTTGTTTTTTTGCCAAGAGATGCAGATATGGTGCTGAAATTTATTAATTCCTGCATCAAATCTGCATCTTCTGGCAAAAAAAGTATCTAAACGCGATGTGGTTTTGATGCAATAGTGATTCATTTTTTTTGTCAGAAGATGCAGAATTGGTGCAGGAATTTGGTGTATAAATTTCAGCACAAAATCTGCAACCTACAATAGTTGTGATTGATGCTCAAGGACACCTGACAAGTTATTGAGACATTTACAATTTTTGGGGGGGTTATTCTCACCACTGGTGTTGGCTTTTGTTTGAATAAATGATTTGAGATGAGGAAATCCCCATTGCTGCTTCTACTTAAATGCCTGACTGTCATGATAAAATATCACTGTCGAGTGAACTTTTTACGTTTTACATAAATTCACCTGTAAAAACAAATATCCCTAACTCTCTGTGAGTAGTGTCAAATAATAACAGCATTTACTCATCTCTGGTGCGGGTGCCATTCTTGTGTCATTGGATCCAGTCCTCCCTGGGCGTGTTTCCTCCACTTCACTACCTCTCCTTCACTTCACTGACACTCTCCTGACCCCTAGGTGGGTGACCCTATTCCGCTCAAGCCACCCACTGGTGTGTCTGGTGGGTGTGGTGCAGGGTGTTCATAGGATTTGATTGGTGTTGGAGGCAGCACTGTAAGATGGGGACCCAGAACCAAGAGGGATTTGAATGCTGCACTAAGGAGAAGAGCACGCAGTACCCTGTGACGACCTGATAGTCCATGGGTGTCATAGAGGCCGCTCCCTGACTACCTCCGGATGGCAGTTACTTTTGAAGGAAGTGAAGGTGAAGCAGTCACTGATTGGCTGCAGTGCTCACGTCATTTAACAATGGGGAGCGGTGGCTCCCGAAAGTAGCTGTTTAGGTTGCAGGCGGTGTCTGGGCCTAGAAGAGTCGGACCCCCGGTCGCAGGGGATTGAGGCGAGGTGCCTAGGACCTGTCAAGAGGACGGTCAGTAGCCTGGTCCTATCTCCGGTCCAGGTCCTAAGGCACGACGGGGTACACGGACCCTAGGTAGGGGAGAAGCTTCAGGCAACCCGGCAATTAACCTGCGGAGAGCGGTGCCTTTATGGACTGTTCCCACTAGCTCTAGAATCGGGGCACTAGCACAACAAAGGGGATAGGGCCTTCCGCATACGCAGCCCACAAGATCCCAAGCGTGAGCCCTGAGAGCAGGCTCCCACACTTAGCCACAGTGGGGAGCGGGGCCCGGCAAGTTCCAAACTATCGGGCCACTTCAGTAAAATCTCAACTTTGTGCCAGGAGGCAGGTCACAGAACACCAAGCAGCACTGTACGGTACGGGACCCGGACAAGCTCCCCGAGAGAGGCAGCGCACCTAGAGACTTGGTTTACCCGGTTGTCAGCGTCTGCTTACTGGCTGAGTGAGTACATGAGTGATCTCCCTGTCACGGCACCAAGTATCATCTTCCAGAGCCCTGGGCCATATCCCTACCCGTGGAGGGTAATAACACCTTGCTGCCCCAATCCATCACCCCGGGTACTCCCAATAACGGCAGCGGCGGTACTCCCAATTACCGCACACCACGGATGGCGTTACGAACTATCATCCCCCTGTAAATATCCCCTTTCACTTTAGAGTGTGGCCCTGAGCCCCCAGGTCCGGAGACCCTCAAGCCACGAACGGACATTGCCCACGGATCACGGATCCGAGCAGTTCGATCCGCTGCTGGGGCAGCACAGCCTCCATTCTCACTTCTTCCAGTTGTTATTTTTATCCAAAAGAAGTGAGAGGGAAGTGCCTATTAGTGTCCGCCACTGACCAGCTACAGGGCTCACATGCCAAAACGTCACACGAGCCCTGAGAGACTCATTAACACTATTTGTATACAGTGTAATATAGCAATTGAGGAGTTCTATGCGTAATGGACAACCCCTTTAACACAAATCATATCCAGATGAGTAAAATCCATTTGTCCGTGTGCCGTTCGTTTTTTTCTTGCACCCATTGATGTGCATTAGCGAGTCTCATCCGATTTATGTATCCACTTTAACCATGCTGCCAATTGTTTCTCGTGCCGAATACGACTGAGAGAGGGAAAATAATCATCTGAGTGTCATACCTTTATTTCTGGTTTGCAGAGTAGAAAGAAGAACGGGTTTGAATACCGCGCCAAAACCACAGGTCCACACGAGGATATTAAAGGATCCCTTTATTCAGATGTGTCTATCCGTTTCTGGGACATTATCGTCCCCTTCATCAGGACAAATACAGGGAATCTGTACAGATTCCCTGTATTTGTCCTGATGAAGGGGACGATAATGTCCCTGAAACGCATAGACCCATGTGAATAAAGGGATCCTTTAATATCCTCGTGTGGACCTGTGGTTTTGGCGCAGTATTCAAACCCGTTCTTCTTTCTACTCTGCAAACTAGTTCAGCGCTACGGGACTGCTGCCGACCACATTACTTACATACGCATTAAGAAGTTGTGACTTGCAAAACCTGGCAAGGTGAGTGTTTCATCCGCATTCACGTCACATCTGTATACCTGGTAAGACCCTATTTGCGCCTTTGTTTTCCACAGTTTTGTAATACCTTTATTTCTCGCATTGTATCACTCCGATCATATGCTTGAGTGATCCCGGCCTAAAAAAACACTCCAGCACGGGGTTTTTTTATTGCAGTGGTGGAGTGGTGCCACTAATGTAAGGTCCCTGCACTTACTCTCATACTTACAAGCCTCTGTCTCCATTTGTTAGCAGTGTCCACCAGTTTGTGACCTGATGGATCGCACCAGTGTTTGCTGATCTCAAAGTCATAACTCAAAGTAAGTCTATGAGAGCCAGAATGAGGCTGTCATAGACTTAAGCGGGCTTTACACGCTACGACATCGCTCAAGTGATCTCGTTGGGGTCACGGATTTGGTGACGCACATCCGGTCGCTTTAGCGATGCCGTTGCGTGTGACACCTATGAGCGATTTTGCATCGTTGCAAAAACGTGCAAAATTGCTCATCGGTGACATGGGGGTCCATTCTCAAATATCGTTACTGCAGCAGTAACGAAGTTGTTCCTCGTTCCTGCGGCAGCACACATCGCTCCGTGTGACACCGCAGGAACGAGGAAGCTCTCCTTACCTGCCTCCCGGCCACAATGCGGAAGGGAGGAGGTGGGCGGGATGTTACGTCCCACTCATCTCCGCCCCTCCGCTGCTATTGGGCGGTGGTTCAGTGACGCTGCTGTGACGTCGCTGTGACGCTGAACGAACCGCCCCCTTAGAAAGGAGGCGGATCGCTGGTCACAGCGATGTCACTAGGCAGGTAAGTAGTGGGACGGCTCTGGGCGATGTTGTGTGCCACGGGCAGCGATTTGCCCGTGTCGCACAACAGATGGGCGCGGGTACCCACACTAGCGATATCGGTACCGATATCGCAGTGTGTAAAGCGGCCTTTAGTCTATGAGAGCCAGAATGAGGCTGTCATACACTTACATTGAGACCTAACACTGGCTTCCAGCCATTCAGAAGTTGCTGTCACAAGATGGCAGATCAGGACCACAGCGGCACTGGGAAGAGTAGAAAACGGCTGGTGGTGAGCATGGTACTAGGTGTAGGGACTTTACATTAGTAGCACCTCATATTGTTGCAATAAAAACACTGGTGGAGTGGTGCTTTAAAGAGGTAATAATTGCACAATATAGCTTCATATTCCTATAACATCTATGTTAACGTGTCTTTTGTTTCACTATGGTCCTAGCACTGTGGCTACAGCAAATATTGTCTTACTAGGCAGCTTCTAGCAGGCAGGTATGCCAGGACTTGCACGACAGCTGTGCCAATGTATATTGCTAAACCAGTAAGGGGAAAATCAAGAAGTTCATTGGAAGACAGTGCCATGTACAGGTGAGGTTCTGTTTTCGTATGAACTCCTATAATTTAGTCTCCTGGTGCATGAAGAGCAGCTCATACCCCAGATCAGGGGCGGACATACAGTTAGGTCCAGAAATATTTGGACAGTGACACAATTTTCGCGAGTTGGGCTCTGCATGCCACCACATTGGATTTGAAATGAAACCTCTACAACAGAATTCAAGTGCAGATTGTAACGTTTAATTTGAAGGTTTGAACAAAAATATCTGATAGAAATTGTAGGAATTGTACACATTTCTTTACAAACACTCCACATTTTAGGAGGTCAAAAGTAATTGGACAAATAAACCAAACCCAAACAAAATATTTTTATTTTCAATATTTTGTTGCGAATCCTTTGGAGGCAATCACTGCCTTAAGTCTGGAACCCATGGACATCACCAAACGCTGGGTTTCATCCTTCTTAATGCTTTGCCAGGCCTTTACAGCCGCAGCCTTCAGGTCTTGCTTGTTTGTGGGTCTTTCCGTCTTAAGTCTGGATTTGAGCAAGTGAAATGCATGCTCAATTGGGTTAAGATCTGGTGATTGACTTGGCCATTGCAGAATGTTCCACTTTTTTGCACTCATGAACTCCTGGGTAGCTTTGGCTGTATGCTTGGGGTCATTGTCCATCTGTACTATGAAGCGCCGTCCGATCAACTTTGCGGCATTTGGCTGAATCTGGGCTGAAAGTATATCCCGGTACACTTCAGAATTCATCCGGCTACTCTTGTCTGCTGTTATGTCATCAATAAACACAAGTGACCCAGTGCCATTGAAAGCCATGCATGCCCATGCCATCACGTTGCCTCCACCATGTTTTACAGAGGATGTGGTGTGCCTTGGATCATGTGCCGTTCCCTTTCTTCTCCAAACTTTTTTCTTCCCATCATTCTGGTACAGGTTGATCTTGGTCTCATCTGTCCATAGAATACTTTTCCAGAACTGAGCTGGCTTCATGAGGTGTTTTTCAGCAAATTTAACTCTGGCCTGTCTATTTTTGGAATTGATGAATGGTTTGCATCTAGATGTGAACCCTTTGTATTTACTTTCATGGAGTCTTCTCTTTACTGTTGACTTAGAGACAGATACACCTACTTCACTGAGAGTGTTCTGGACTTCAGTTGATGCTGTGAACGGGTTCTTCTTCACCAAAGAAAGTATGCGGCGATCATCCACCACTGTTGTCATCTGTGGACGCCCAGGCCTTTTTGAGTTCCCAAGCTCACCAGTCAATTCCTTTTTTTCTCAGAATGTACCCGACTGTTGATTTTGCTACTCCAAGCATGTCTGCTATCTCTCTGATGGATTTTTTCCTTTTTTTCAGCCTCAGGATGTTCTGCTTCACCTCAATTGAGAGTTCCTTAGACCGCATGTTGTCTGGTCACAGCAACAGCTTCCAAATGCAAAACCACACACCTGTAATCAACCCCAGACCTTTTAACTAGTTCATTGATTACAGGTTAACGAGGGAGACGCCTTCAGAGTTAATTGCAGCCCTTAGAGTCCCTTGTCCAATTACTTTTGGTCCCTTGAAAAAGAGGAGGCTATGCATTACAGAGCTATGATTCCTAAACCCTTTCTCCGATTTGGATGTGAAAACTCTCATATTGCAGCTGGGAGTGTGCACTTTCAGCCCATATTATATATATAATTGTATTTCTGAACATGTTTTTGTAAACAGCTAAAATAACAAAACTTGTGTCACTGTCCAAATATTTCTGGCCCTGACTGTATGGTCCAGTGTGGCCGCACAGGGGCCCAAGAGATTGGGGGGTCCATTTCTACCTCCAAAGTAGGTGGAATTGTGCTTTTTTATGAGCTTTTGGGTTGCAAAGAGCCCTTATATTGTTCTTGCACCGGGGCCCTTATCTGTCTGCGTCCACCAGTGCCCCAGATTGTCTCCTTCCATTGGAGCCAAGCTCCGACTGGGATTTGTTGATTTCAGCAAATGTACTGGTCTGTCCCAGAAGATCCACTCTGCACTAACAAAGCTCTGCTCCATTGACTAAGTACTTTCCCTCGGCTAAAGGCTGCTTTACACGCAGCGACATCGCTAGCGATGTCGCCGGTGAAAGCACCCGCCCCCGTAGGTTGTGCGTCACGGGCAAATTGCTGTCCATGGTGCACAACATCGCTTGGCCCCATCACACGTACTACCTGCCTAGTGACGTCGCTGTGGTCGACGAACTGTCTCCTTTCTAAGGGCGGCGGTTCGTGCGGCATCACAGCGACGTCACACGGCAGCCGTCCAATAGAAGCGGAGGGGCAGAGAGCAGCCGAAAGAAAGTGACGCCCACCTCGTTGCCGGCAGGACGCAGGTACGATGTTGTTCCTCGTTCCTGGGGTGTCACACGTAGCGATGTGTGCTGCCGCAGGAACAACGAACAATCTGCGTCCAAAAGCAGCAACGATATTTGGGATTAGAACAACATATCAACGATCAACGATTAGGTGAGTAATTTTGATCGTTAGCGGGCGTTCGTACGTTTCACACGCAACGACGTTGCTAACGAGGCCGTATGTGCGTCACAAATTCCGTGACCCCAATGACATCTTGTTAGCGATGTCGTTGCGTGCAAAGCCCCCTTATCTGTCTGCTAAGAAATTGTTGACTGAACACATCCAATCCTTGAGTTCTTAGGGAAAATAAGCCGCTACCAGAGGTGTCTGCCAGTTGCTGACTTTACGCTCTCCATGTGTAGCACTTGTGCAAAACTGTAGCCGCACAAGGGTATTTAGGATTAGTAAATGTCAGCTTTGTAACGTGTATTGCCAGATACCATCCAGAGCTTCTCACTTCTGCATTACCAATAATGTTATGGCCCCACATATCTGCCGAAACGTATGCATTATCAGCAGGTCTCCTGCAGGTGTCCTCTGCACTAGATTAGCAGATACTTGTAAAGTATAGAGCAAATGTTGAGTATTGTCTCCTTGGAAATTTGGTGATGTTTTTAAAGGGAATCTGTCACCTATTTTTTGCTCCCCCATCTGAGAGCAGCATAATGTAGAGACAGAGATCCTGATTCCTGCGATGTGTCACTTACTGAGCTGTTTTCTGTCATTTTGATAAAATCATTGTTTTCTTTGCTGCAGATCTAGCACATATTTCAATATGGAGCTCTGTAACCCCGCCCACACCACTGATTGGCAGTTTTCTGTGGTGGGGTGGAGTTATGCAGAGCTGATGAATATGCTGGACTACCTGGTAGCAGGCAACGATAATCTACTGCTGATAAATCAGTGATTTTATCAAAATTACACTAAGCAGCGCAGTAAGTAACACATCGTTGGACTCAGGATCTCTGCCCCGGCATTATGCTACTTTTAGATTAGGTGGCAAAAACCTGATGACAGATTCTCTTTAAAACTGCAGCGTTTTTGATGCAGATTTCACCCACTCATATGAATGGGAAAAGTCTGCAGCAAAAATGTGGCGCCCTAGGACCTGGTCGCCACAACAGCATTGCCCTCCCAAAGGGTTAATGCTGAGCCTGGAGGTAATTGGGAGATCCATTGGCCAGCAGGTTTAACACCCAACACAGTTCTCCCTCCGGCCAGCAGGGGGAGCTCTGAACCTGGAATTCCAGGGAGCCTTCCTCTACCTGACCAGAGGGAGGAAGTGGAGTCAGTCTGAAGGGAGTAGTGGAAGTGAACAGACGCAGAGTGAGCTGTCCTGTGAATCTGGGGCCTAGAGCTGGAGCAGCTTGGCCCAGAGAAGTAGGAATAGCTGAGAGGCAGCAGAGAGACTCAGACATCGGAGTCTGTGGTTGCCAGGGTATAAAATCCGTCCCTGGTAGCCGAGTCCGAAGGGCAGGAGAGCTGCAAGCCCCTGGCCCAGAAAGATCCAAGGTACAGCTGCAGCATCAGGGCCCGGTGTGGACTCCAGCGGAGAAGCACCAGAGAGAGGGTCTGCGCAGCCACCTACAGAAAGAAGGGACGTGCCATCGGTCCCAGCAGCAAAGAGGGCCATTGCTGGATTCAGAGAAGCAGGGTCCTATCATCACAAAGCAAAGTACAGGAGTAGGCCTCATACTCAGCTGGCCAGAAAGATCATCCCAAGTACTTCCAGGCCGACCGGATCCCCATCACCACCTGTAACGGTCTCCCAGGACTGGACTGTTCCCAGAGTAAAAGAGGAGAAGGTAAAGAGACTGTTGTTTGTGCCTGGTTCTTTCCTCGCCTGTCGGCCCTGCACCGTGTTAGCCACACAACACCATAGACTTTCACGGGCACCAACGGTATCCCGGGGCATCGCTCCACCTGTGGGGAGCAGTACCATCATAGCTGTCATAACATCACCCCGGAGTTCTCCCATAACAGCGGCGGCTTAATAGCCGCATACCACAGGTGGCGTCACGAACATTAACTCTAACTCATCAGCCACATATTCAACTGACACCCACCAGGGCCACGGAGCCGGGCCCAGCCACCACTGACTACCACCGGACTAGTCCGGCCCGGCACCGGGTGTCCTATAGCCCTGGGGTGGGCGAGTCAACTTTTGGCGTCACGAACAGGATTTCGTGCCCGGTCACACCGGGTACTGTGCGCCTGAAGAATTGCGCTTTAAAGACTGTATTACTGCGTGTTTCACTGTTTGAAAACTGCCGCCGCCATTAGCCTCACTGAGCGCAGGAAGAAGGGGGGCGTGCCTGACAAAGAGCGCGAAGGGAGCGCGCCATCAGAGCAGAGCGCTGTTAACCCCGCGCGACCCAGAAGGAAATTTGAAAAGTGAACGGAGCCTGGTAAGGTTCACTAAGGGGGAGGAAGATGTCCGACGCAGAGGGAGGGCAGGTGGCTGCCATAGCCCGAGACGCCGCAGCACCAGCCGAAGCGATCCCTGTCGCCGTCGCCCCAGCCCCCGCTGTAGCGCCGGTAATGCCGATCACCATGCCGTACATACCGGGAGCAGAATGGCTGCCGCAGTACTCCGGGGAGTCCCATACCTTGAGCGACTTCAGAGAAAGCCTGCACAGCTTGTTCCGGGTGTATCCGCTGACTGAGAGCCAGAAGGTGGGCATATTAATGGGACAGCTAGCCGGCGCAGCCCAGCGTGAAGTGAAGTCCTGGCCTGATACAGATAAAGGGACAGTAACCCAGATACTGGCCAAGCTAAAGAGTACTTTTGACACCCGCACCGCAGCAGAGATAAAGATGAGATTCTTTGGGTGCAAGCAGCGGGCCACAGACAGCATAAGGGACTATGCCTTAAACCTGCAGGAGGCCCTGAAAGCGGTTAAACAAGTGGACCCAGAGAGTGTACGTGAGGAACACAAACTCCTAACTGAGCAGTTCATAGAGGGGCTCCTGTCAGATGCCCACAGGACCCAGCTGCGTATCATGGTCCTGCAGAACCCTGCTCTGGACTTTGCAAAGTTTAAGGACCAGGCCATCCGGGTACTGAGAGAATCTACACCGAATGACCCAGTACCCCTCCGGCCTCTTGCTATCACGTACCCCGGGGTGGTGCCTGCAACACGAGCCACTGCAGGGGCTGAGGCGCAGTCCCTGGATAAGGATCCCACTGCAGAGCTCAGACAGCAGGTCCAGGAGCTGACCAAGACTGTGGCTGCCCTTGCCAAGACCGTGCAGTCTCTACAAGTGACCCCATCGCCTGCAAGAATCGAGTTGGCCTCCAGCCCAGATGACGTCCCCTGGATGCGACAGAGGAGGGTTCCGCCGACCCGAGGCAGAGACACAGACCGGTATGATTCAACGGGACAACCGATCTGCCGCCGCTGCAGCCAGGCGGGCCACATTGCACGATACTGTCCTTTAAATGGGCCGAGCCTGGGGCCAGGAGCCGACCCCCAGGTGTAAGGAAGCCCGGCTCAACACCCAGCCGCAGCAAGTATGTGGGAGGACGACCGGTCCTTCCTATTGTGCTGGATGGGATCCCTTTGAATGCCCTCCTGGATACGGGGTCCCAGGTAACAACCATCCCCTACAAACTGTACAAAAGATATTGGGCTGATTCAGACATTGACCATGGCCCAGATGATGATTTAACAATTGTGGCCAGTAATGGTCAGCCCTTACCTCAAATTGGGTACAAAGAAGTAACCATTAAAGTGGGGCGGGTAGAATTGCCGTGTCAGGGGATGATAATTGTAGATATTGATCGCAAAGAATCTGACCCATTGGTAACCATTGGTACAAATGTGATAGAAAATTGTGTTGCCGAAGTGATAATTTTGTTGCAACAGGCGTCTGAAACTGCCAGCTCCGGGCAGCAGCGTGCCCTACAGAGGGAGATCCGAGCCCTGATGAGGAGGCAGCAGGTAGAGCTGGCCGGAGGAGAAATTGGCAGTGTGAGGGTAAGTGACCCCCTCCCCATTGCAATACCCCCAAGAAGTGAAATGTTGATATGGTGTCGGGCAGCAATAGGCCTCAAGGGTCAGGATTACCATGCCTTGGTAGAACCGGTGTATTCAGACAGCAGGCCTGGAGTCCTGATAGCCAGAGGGGTAGCAGACGTCCGCAAGGGGAGAGTGCCCATCCGTGTCCTGAATTGTGGGGAGGAGGAAGCCAAATTGCCCCGGTACGCCACTGTAGCAAAACTGTACACTGTCAGCAACAACACCATCAAAGCAGTGGAACCCTTGATCCCGTCCGACCAGGCGGAAGACAATGGCTCCAAGGGGCAGCTGGAAGACTGGTGCCAAAACTTACATGTGGGCACCGACTCCACCCCCTCACACCAAAAGCATGGGGTTTACCGGGTGGTACAGGAGTACGAGCGGGTCTTCAGCAAACACCCCCTAGATTTTGGGCAGGTGAAAGGGGTTAAACATCAAATCCCCACGGGTGATCATCCTCCCGTTAAAGAGAGATACCGCCCTGTACCCCCCGCACAGTATCAGCGTGCCAAAGAAATGTTACGGGAAATGAAGGAGGCTGGGGTTATCAGAGATAGTTGTAGCCCCTGGGCAGCTCCACTAGTGCTCGTAAAGAAAAAAGATGGTACAATGAGAATGTGTGTAGATTACAGGCAAATTAACCGCATTACACATAAAGATGCTTATCCACTACCCAGAATAGAGGAGTCACTAACAGCCTTAAAGTCAGCTAACTATTTCTCCACCTTGGATCTCACCAGTGGGTATTGGCAGGTTCCCGTGGCAGAGGCGGACAAGGAGAAGACTGCATTCACGACGCCAATGGGCCTCTGCGAGTTCAACTGTATGCCATTCGGGCTCTGCAACGCCCCAGGGACATTCCAACGGTTGATGGAGTGCTGCTTGGGCCACCACAACTTCGAAACCGTGCTGTTGTACCTGGATGACGTCATAGTCTACTCCAAGACTTATGAAGACCACCTGAAGCACTTAGCAGAAGTGTTTGAGTCTTTGTCAAAATATGGCCTGAAGATCAAGCCGTCCAAATGTCACCTCTTGAAGCCAAAGGTACAGTACCTGGGTCATGTGGTCAGCGCAGAAGGTGTGGCACCTGATCCGGAGAAAGTCACCGTAATCAAGGACTGGCCAAGACCCACCACGGTAAAGGAGGTGCGGCAGTTCCTTGGGCTGGTGGGCTACTACCGAAGGTTCATTGATGGTTTCACCAAGATAGCAGCGCCCCTTCAAGATCTCCTGGTGGGCCAGCCAAAGCAGGCTAAGAAGCAGAGCCCTCCCTTTGAATGGAGCAGCCAACTAGAAACATCCTTTGTCCAGCTGAAAGGGGCTCTCACGGGAGAAGAAATTCTGGCCTACCCTGACTACAGCCAGCCGTTTGTACTGTATACAGACGCCAGCAACGTGGGCCTGGGAGCCGTGTTGTCCCAGGTGCAGGGAGGCAGAGAGAAGGTGATAGCGTACGCCAGTAGGAAGCTTCGGCCCACGGAAAGGAATCCAGAAAACTACAGTTCCTTCAAGCTGGAGTTCCTCGCTATTGTTTGGGCAGTGACTGAACGCTTCAAGCACTATCTGGCGTCGGCCAAGTTCACCATCTTCACGGACAACAATCCGTTGACACACCTGGCAACAGCCAAGTTAGGTGCGTTGGAACAGCGGTGGATGGCCCGGCTGTCTAACTTTGACTTTACCATCAAGTATCGGGCTGGCAAGAAGAATAACAATGCTGATGCGCTGTCCAGAATGCCCCACTTACCCGAATCTGGAGAAGACCTGGATGAACTCGAAGAGATAGAGTTACCGGCTTTCCATCATCAGGGTGTTTCCCAGTGTGAGCATGCTGTGGGAGTGAAGCGCTCGAGCCAACACGAGGTCTCGGTTAACCCATTACTCCACCATAATTGGGAAGAAACACAGAATGGTGACCCGGCCGTGCGATTGGTCAAAGAGAAGCTAGCGCAAGCTGAGACCCATCTTGGCCCAGACGCTCCAGAGGAAGCCCAGCAGCTGTGGAAGGAGAGGGGACGACTGTTCACCTACCAAGGCAAGCTCTGCAAGAGATATGTCAACTATCGAACAAATGAACTTGTCTGGCAGATAGTGGTTCCGCAGAGGGATGCTCCAATGGTCCTAGCAGCGTATCATGATAACGCAGGACACTTCGGGTGGAAGAAGTTGGAGGCCTTACTCCGTGATCGGTTCTACTGGGTGCACATGAGAAAGATGATCGAGAAATGGTGCCGAGACTGTGGCCCGTGTAACTTGAGGCGGAAGGATGATGCCAGCCAAAGGTCTCCCCTACAGCCAATTGTCACGAAGCAGCCCCTGGAGTTGGTGGCCCTGGACCACGTGAAGTTGACACCAAGTCGGTCAGGCTATGTGTACGCCCTCACCATTGTGGACCATTACTCTCGTTTCCTGGTAGTAGTGCCTGTGAAGGACCAGACAGCCAGGACGGCAGCTAGAGCGTTCCAGGCATCCTTTTGTCGACCGCACGGCTATCCGGAAAGGGTACTGACGGATCAGGGTCCTGCATTCGAGGCTGAAGTGTTCCAAGAGTTCTGTAACATGTACGGTTGTAAGAAAATTCGAACCACACCGTACCACCCCCAGACCAATGGACTGTGCGAGAAAATGAACCATGTGGTTATTGATATGCTGAAGACCCTACCGCTGGAAGAGAGGAACCAATGGCCAGAAAAGTTGCCAGATCTGGTAGACCTGTACAACCACATCCCAGTGACTTCGACCAACTGCAGCCCCGCTTACCTGATGCGAGCCAGACCAGGCAAGTTGCCTGTAGACTTTGAGATGGGGACTGTGTCGCCTGAGGCGGTTCAAGAAATAGAGGATTGGGATGCAGAACGGCAGCAGCGGTACCGTAAGGTCCAGGAGTGCGTGGAAAGGAGCCTGTCTCAAGCAAGAACGAGACAAGAACAGCATTACAATCAAACAGCCCCAGCAACTCCCTTAGCACCTGGAGAACAAGTCCTCAAGAAGAAGCGGAAGACGCATAAGTTGGATGATCAGTGGGAAAACGAGCCCTACACCATTATCCCCTCCAACTTTGACAATAGTAAGGTATGCCTCATAAGCAAAGATGAAGGCAAGACCTGCCAAGCAATTTCCCGAGACCGCCTGAAGACGTGCCCTGAGCGGTGCAAAGTTCAAAAGGAAGTGGAGGAAGTTCGAGAAGAGGGGGAAGAGATGATACAAACAATCCTCGGCAAATTCCCCAAGACTTGGACCCGCATAAATGGTGCCGTAGTGGTACCGGTCCTGACGTTCCCACAGTTGGTCGAGCCAGAAACAGAACAGGTTCCGGATCCACCCAAAGAACCGTCCGCCCCGACACGAGGTGACACGCCAGCAGTGGAACAGGAGGATCAACCCCCTGTCAGTGGTGAACCTGTCATACCCTTGGCGACTCTTAGACCACATGGGCGATCATCATGCATACCTATTGGGGTTAGGCCTACCGGTAGTGCTGAGATAGGAGACACACTAAGTAGTCAGGGACAAACACCAGAGCTACGCAGGTCCCAACGCAGCACTCGGGGACAACCCCCTCTAAGGTATAGGGAATCAAATGTATAAAGGAGAAAGAAAGAGTATTTATTGGAATGTAAATAGTTATGCGAAATGTCTGTAATGTTGTGTACAAAATGTTTTTCTTTTTCTTTGATTGTGAAAATGGACAATTGGGCCACTGGACTATGGGTGGCCAACACCTAAATTGTTCATAGTTAGCACCAGTGTGCTCGACACCCCTGAAGAAAAACCCGTCCGGCGTGCATAGAGTGGGGTCATCAATGCTCTGACGCACGCCCAGAGCCTACGTTGGGGGTTTTATCGCGGCGGGTCCCCCATGGAGCAGTGTAATGGACACCCGGCAGGGAGCCACACTGGACTCTTATAGTACTGTTTGAATTTGTAACGTTAAAGAGAATGTGCCTCCCATATTGGGATGAAATGTATGACATGTTATGTTTTGTTTCCACAGTCCGGGAGTACTGAATTTAACTAAGGGGGAGTGTGGCGCCCTAGGACCTGGTCGCCACAACAGCATTGCCCTCCCAAAGGGTTAATGCTGAGCCTGGAGGTAATTGGGAGATCCATTGGCCAGCAGGTTTAACACCCAACACAGTTCTCCCTCCGGCCAGCAGGGGGAGCTCTGAACCTGGAATTCCAGGGAGCCTTCCTCTACCTGACCAGAGGGAGGAAGTGGAGTCAGTCTGAAGGGAGTAGTGGAAGTGAACAGACGCAGAGTGAGCTGTCCTGTGAATCTGGGGCCTAGAGCTGGAGCAGCTTGGCCCAGAGAAGTAGGAATAGCTGAGAGGCAGCAGAGAGACTCAGACATCGGAGTCTGTGGTTGCCAGGGTATAAAATCCGTCCCTGGTAGCCGAGTCCGAAGGGCAGGAGAGCTGCAAGCCCCTGGCCCAGAAAGATCCAAGGTACAGCTGCAGCATCAGGGCCCGGTGTGGACTCCAGCGGAGAAGCACCAGAGAGAGGGTCTGCGCAGCCACCTACAGAAAGAAGGGACGTGCCATCGGTCCCAGCAGCAAAGAGGGCCATTGCTGGATTCAGAGAAGCAGGGTCCTATCATCACAAAGCAAAGTACAGGAGTAGGCCTCATACTCAGCTGGCCAGAAAGATCATCCCAAGTACTTCCAGGCCGACCGGATCCCCATCACCACCTGTAACGGTCTCCCAGGACTGGACTGTTCCCAGAGTAAAAGAGGAGAAGGTAAAGAGACTGTTGTTTGTGCCTGGTTCTTTCCTCGCCTGTCGGCCCTGCACCGTGTTAGCCACACAACACCATAGACTTTCACGGGCACCAACGGTATCCCGGGGCATCGCTCCACCTGTGGGGAGCAGTACCATCATAGCTGTCATAACATCACCCCGGAGTTCTCCCATAACAGCGGCGGCTTAATAGCCGCATACCACAGGTGGCGTCACGAACATTAACTCTAACTCATCAGCCACATATTCAACTGACACCCACCAGGGCCACGGAGCCGGGCCCAGCCACCACTGACTACCACCGGACTAGTCCGGCCCGGCACCGGGTGTCCTATAGCCCTGGGGTGGGCGAGTCAAAAACATATTAAAAATTTGGAAAAAAAAATGCATTTTTTCTGCCAAGAGATTCATAAATTTCTGCACCAAATAATAAACTTGTGCACATATCCTTATACTTTTTGGCAAACACAAATCTGATATTTTTACATACTAACCCAAGGCATTTTCTGCAATAACAATGCTACATGGGTATATACAGCCACTTGTGCCTGGCCCAGCAATCTCCACGAGCAAATATTGATTCAAGAGTTTTCCCACAGCTTGCAGGTGCATCCATCATAGAAGGGGTTAATGTTAATCTCTTCTGCCTCTGAGACAGAATATCATTTTCCTCTGTATGTTCTTGTTTGCAGCTGATCTAAGTGCCCAGTGTTTAGACCTTTTATGATAAGGACAGCCATAAAACAAGCATGAAGTAGTGTGCGGATTACTCTATTTGCCTGACCTTTGAGCCTTGCTCCAGCCTCCCAGTAAGCCAAGCTGCAGGAGGACGTAAATCAATACACTCAATTGATTTCACTGCCATATTATTGTAAGGAAAAGTGTTGGATCAGATATAAACATTACCGCCATATAGATGTTTACAGCCGTGGAGAGAATACACATCATATTTATATCATATGGCCCTAGGCTCCACACAGCGCCTTACTGACTGTAATAACAGCAGCCATATTTGTCAAATTATTTTATAAACTGGAAAAAGGTTAAATAAAAGGAAGTTCTGCTGCACTGTGTTAGTTCTGCTGTATTGTGTTAGTTCTGCTGCACTGTGTTAGTTCTGCTGCACTGTGTTACTTCTGCTGCACTGTGTTAGCTCTGCTGCACTGTGTTAGTTCTGCTGTACTGTGTTAGTTCTGCTGCACTGTGTTAGTTCTGCTGCACTGTGTTAGTTCTGCTGCACTGTGTTAGCTCTGCTGCACTATGTTAGTTCTGCTGTACTGTGTTAGTTCTGCTGCACTGTGTTAGCTCTGCTCTTCTGTGTTAGCTCTGCTGCACTGTGTTAGCTCCGCTGTTCTGTGTTAGTTCTGCTGCACTGTGTTAGCTCTGCTCTTCTGTGTTAGTTCTGCTGTACTGTGTTAGTTCTGCTGTATTGTGTTAGTTCTGCTGCACTGTGTTAGTTCTGCTGCACTGTGTTAGCTCTGCTGCACTGTGTTAGTTCTGCTGTACTGTGTTACTTCTGCTGCACTGTGTTAGCTCTGCTGCACTGTGTTAGTTCTGCTGTACTGTGTTAGTTCTGCTGCACTGTGTTAGTTCTGCTGCACTGTGTTAGCTCTGCTGCACTATGTTAGTTCTGCTGTACTGTGTTACTTCTGCTGCACTGTGTTAGCTCTGCTCTTCTGTGTTAGTTCTGCTGTACTGTGTTAGTTCTGCTGTATTGTGTTAGTTCTGCTGCACTGTGTTAGTTCTGCTGCACTGTGTTAGCTCTGCTGCACTGTGTTAGTTCTGCTGTACTGTGTTACTTCTGCTGCACTGTGTTAGCTCTGCTGCACTGTGTTAGTTCTGCTGTACTGTGTTAGTTCTGCTGCACTGTGTTAGTTCTGCTGCACTGTGTTAGTTCTGCTGCACTGTGTTAGCTCTGCTGCACTATGTTAGTTCTGCTGTACTGTGTTACTTCTGCTGCACTGTGTTAGCTCTGCTCTTCTGTGTTAGTTCTGCTGTACTGTGTTAGTTCTGCTGCACTGTGTTAGTTCTGCTGTACTGTGTTAGTTCTGCTGCACTGTGTTAGCTCTGCTCTTCTGTGTTAGCTCTGCTGCACTGTGTTAGCTCCGCTGTTCTGTGTTAGTTCTGCTGCACTGTGTTAGCTCTGCTCTTCTGTGTTAGTTCTGCTGTACTGTGTTAGTTCTGCTGCACTGTGTTAGCTCTGCTGTACTGTGTTAGTTCTGCTGCACTGTGTTAGCCCTGCTCTTCTGTGTTAGTTCTGCTGTACTGTGTTAGTTCTGCTGTATTGTGTTAGTTCTGCTGCACTGTTAGCTCTGCTGCACTGTGTTAGTTCTGCTGCACTGTGTTAGTTCTGCTGCACTGTGTTAGCTCTGCTGCACTGTGTTAGTTCTGCTGTACTGTGTTACTTCTGCTGCACTGTGTTAGCTCTGCTGCACTGTGTTAGTTCTGCTGTACTGTGTTACTTCTGCTGCACTGTGTTAGCTCTGTTGCACTGTGTTAGTTCTGCTGTACTGTGTTAGTTCTGCTGCACTGTGTTAGCTCTGCTCTTCTGTGTTAGTTCTGCTGTACTGTGTTAGCTCTGCTGTACTGTGTTAGTTCTGCTGCACTGTGTTAGCTTTGCTCTTCTGTGTTAGTTCTGCTGCACTGTGTTAGCTCTGCTGCACTGTGTTAGTTCTGCTGTACTGTGTTACTTCTGCTGCACTGTGTTAGCTCTGCTGCACTGTGTTAGTTCTGCTGTACTGTGTTAGCTCTGCTCTTCTGTGTTAGTTCTGCTGTACTGTGTTAGCTCTGCTGCACTGTGTTAGTTCTGCTGTACTGTGTTAGTTCTGCTGCACTGTGTTAGCTCTGCTCTTCTGTGTTAGTTCTGCTGCACTGTGTTAGCTCTGCTGCACTGTGTTAGTTCTGCTGTACTGTGTTAGTTCTGCTGCACTGTGTTAGCTCTGCTCTTCTGTGTTAGTTCTGCTGCACTGTGTTAGCTCTGCTGCACTGTGTTAGTTCTGCTGTACTGTGTTAGTTCTGCTGCATTGTGTTAGTTCTGCTGTACTGTGTTAGTTCTGCTGCACTGTGTTAGCTCTGCTCTTCTGTGTTAGCTCTGCTGCACTGTGTTAGCTCCGCTGTTCTGTGTTAGTTCTGCTGCACTGTGTTAGCTCTGCTCTTCTGTGTTAGTTCTGCTGTACTGTGTTAGTTCTGCTGCACTGTGTTAGCTCTGCTGTACTGTTAGTTCTGCAGCACTGTATTAGCTCTGCTGCGCTGTGTTAGCTCTGCTGTACTGTTTTAGCTCTGCTGTACTGTTAGTTCTGCTGTACTTTGTTACTTCTGCTGCACTGTTATTTCTTCTGCACTGTGTTATTTCTTCTGCTGCGCTGTGTTAGCTATACTGCACTGTGTTAGCTCTGCTGTGCTGTTAGCTCTTCTGTACTGTGTTAGTTCTTCTGCACTGTATTAGCTCTGCTTTACTGTGTTAGTTCTGCTGTACTGTGTTAGTTCTGCTGCACTGTATTAGCTCTTCTGTACTGTGTTAGCTCTTCTGTTCTGTGCTACCTCTGCTGCGCTGTGTTAGCTCTGCTGTACTGTGTTAGCTCTGCTGTACTGTTAGCTCTGCAGCGCTGTGTTAGCTCTGCTGCGCTGTGTTAGCTCTGCTGCGCTGTGTTAGCTCTGCTGTACTGTGTTAGCTCTGATCTTACTGCAGAGCTGTGTGTGATTATGAGGGTAAAGTGTCAGTTATCACTAGTAGAGAGGAGCGTATTTGTGGAAGCCCTGCACCCTGTGTACCCGAGCACAGCGATGCTCGAGCATGTGCTTTGCATATGTACAGAACTCCAACTCCAAACCCAAACTCCTTTTTGTAAGGTTTATGTTTGCTACAAACACTGGATACCGCACTTCTGGTTCACTCATCTCTAGTTATCACATGTCTCACACTTATAACGCCTGCTTTCATTTTTAATAATCTCTGAAGGCAGATTCTTCAGATCTATCTCCGGCTCATAGATCTTAACAGCTTATTAAAATGTGCATTTTTCTGCAATAAGACAGTTATCAAGGTATTATTTTATTGAACTTTCTATCATCTGCATGCCCATATAAATGACGTAGGAGGGCTGATCCTACTGATAGATTCCTTTTAGCTTCTTATTTGCATTGAAACAAATTGTTGCTATTTCTTCATATTCGTGGTGCGTAAAAAAGAGCATCATTCTTCTAGAGAAATGGGCATAAGTACAAGGACATACTCACCATAGACAGTGCATTCCATAGAGAGCATTTGGAAATAGAGGACTCATTGCCGATCAATCTCGGTTATTTCAAGAATTCATGTTGCTTCAATGGTCAGAGGGCAATACATCTCTGCTGTTCTTCATTTACATACAAATTTCTTTTAAAGATTATAGATACTATAGATACTATAAACTTAGAGGAATTGTCCAACTTCCAAAAATGTTTTTCAAAAGGCAGGGATGTTTGTAAAATAATAAAAGAAGTTATATTCACTAGCTCTACCCCCCTTACTCCATTTCTGGCAATTTCGGTGGTCTCTGCCAGGAAAGAAAGTAATGATATTCTGTTTTTTGGTCACCTGGCTGATGAGCAGAGGCGTATCTACAATAGGTGCAGGGGTTGCAATTACACTCGGCCCTGGAGCTTAGGGGGCCCCAAAGTCTCTTTGTAAATTGTATATAAAAAGACCATTGCTAATAAACACTTTCAATAATTGGGGGCCCCTGTTGGAGCTTTTGTAATTAGACCCATGAGCTTTAAGGGGACTATGTCAACAGGTTTTATCACCTAATCTGAGAACAGCATACCGTAGGGTCAGAGACCCTGATTCCAGCGGTGTGTCACTTAGGGATACTTCTCACATAGCGAGATCACTAGCGAGATCGCTGCTGAGTCACGGTTTTTGTGACGCAGCAGTGACCTCATTAGGGATCTCGCTGTGTGTGACACTGAGCAGCGACCTGGCCCCTGCTCTGAAATCGCTGATCGTTACACACTGCTCTGGTTCATTTTTTGCTCGCTCTCCCGCTGTGAAGCACACATCGCTGTGTTTGACAGCGAGAGAGCAACGATCTGAATGTGCAAGGAGCAGGGAGCCGGCTTCTGACAGCTGCAGACGCTGGTAACCAAGGTACACATCGGGTAACCAAGCGAAGCACTTTGCTTGGTTACCCGATATTTACCTTGGTTACTAGCGTCCTCCGCTGTCAGGCTGCCAGTGCTGACTCCCTGCTCCCTGCACACATAGCCAGAGTACACATCAGGTAAATTTAGCAAAGTGGTTTGCTTATTAACCCGATGTGTACTCTGGCTATGAGTGCAGGGAGCCAGCGCTAAGCGGTGTGCGCTGGTAACCAAGGTAAATATCGGGTAACCAAGCGAAGCATTTTGCTTGGTTACCCGATATTTACCTTAGTTACCAAGCGCAACATCGCTGCCACGCGTTGCTGCTGGCTGGAGGCTGCTGACTGGTCACTGGTGAGATCTGCATGATTGACAGCTCACCAGCGACCATGTAGCGACGCACCAGCAATCCTGACCAGGTCATATCGTGGTCGGAATCGCTGGTACGTCGTTTAGTGAGACGGTACCCTTACTGGGCTCCTTAGTGTACTTTTGATAAAATCACTGTTTAATCAATAGTAGATTATCATTACAGGACTACTTGGTGTGCTGCAGGTAGTCCAGCATATTTATGAGCTCTGTATAACTGCTAGATCTGCAGCAGAGAAACATTGAATTAATTAAAATGACAGCAAACAGCTCAGTAAGTGACACATCACTGGAATCAGGGTCTCTGTCTGTACATGCTGCTCTCAGATGGGGGAGCAAAAACCTGGCGACAGATTCCTTTTAAATTACACCACTGCTTTGGAGGTCTGTGATTGGTTGCAGAGCTCAGGTAAGTGGATTAAAATGTCACTTGCTACTGTGGAAAAAAAGCACCAGCGAGGCATCATTTTGCTTTTTTCAAGCTTATTCCCCTGCACGTTCAATTAGGATGTGGGCCGTGTTCATAAATCAACTGAGATGAGCTCAAAAAACACAAATTAAAAAAAGAGAGTTAAAAACCCTCACTGATGCATACAACGTGCATGCAAAATGTTTTGGTTTTTTGTTGTTTTTTTTTTTGTGCCAAACATACATGAATTTAAGCAATAAAAAAAAATTGTTACCAGAAGTGGACAATCCCTTTATGAACGAATTTTAGAAGGACAGCCCCCAGGGGTTTAGTTATTGCCCCAAAATCTAATATATAAAACTGAGTGTGTGTATGTATGTGTATGTGTGTATGTCCGCTAAAGGAATCCACACCATCGCATTTACAATCACGAAATTTTGCACAGACGCCTCATGTGACTCAGGGAATAACAATAATAATAATAATAATTATTCATTTATATAGTGCTGCTAATTCCACAGCGCTTTACATACAATGGCAATGACATAGACTATGTTTTGAGGGGAAAATTTAACCCCACGCTTTACAGGTATTCGCCAAAAAACCTGCTTACATTAAAGTGAATGTAGCTGGGAGCCACAGGCTATTAATAGGAGCTGTGATTGGTTGCTGTAGGCAACAAAGGACATTGTTAGTATAAGAAGCTTATGTCGCGGGCGGAGGAGGGGACGCCGCGCTCTCCCACTGCTGCTCGGGTCCAGCTGCTGCGGCCTGCTGCTGCTCGGTGGCTCGAGCGATGGGCCGGATCCCGGGGACTCTAGCGGCGCTCCTCGCCCGTGAGTGAAAGGGGATTTTGGGTGTGGGGATTGGTTATTGTCCGTGACGCCACCCACGGTTGTGGTGATTTGTTGACACCACCGCTGCTCTGTATGGGGATCCCGGGAAGGATGGTATGGAGCAGCCAGTTGTTGTGTTGCCCCTCCGTGGGTAGGGGTTGGTGATCCCGGGGCCCAGTGATTAGGTGGGTGATGCAGGGCTTGGTGGGCGCAGGGACGCGGGGGCAGCGCTGTGCCTTGCGTCACTGTGGTACTCACTCAGCCTGAGACGTTGACACAGTTCTCAGTAAAACACACGGCTGGAAAGACGGTTCCCACGGACGGCTGCACTTGCTTTCCCCAGTAGGTGACAGTGACGGTCCCTCTGTCCTGCACCTAAGTTGATGTTGGTTGCAATGGGTTCCCACCGGTAACCCGCTCCCCGGCTTGGATATGGGCCGGAGGAGCCCTACTTTGCCCGCAGGCGCTGGCCCTGAGAAACTGGTGCCCTGGCGGTGGCGGTGTCTCTCCGTTACGGTTGGACTGTTGCCTTCTATCGGGACTTGGTTGTTGGGAGACAGTCGTCCCCTTCACTGACGGATTTGGCAAAATATGGCGACTCCTAGCCTTGCCGGGATCGGAAAGGCCCCTGCCCTGGTGCTGACTGTCCTTTGTATACTGCTCCAGACCGCCGGGCCACTACCCGTCCGCGGTCCTTCCAGAAACCTCCGAGCAGTCACCCCTCCAGACAATCACCACCGTCTGCTGACCTTGCTGTCACTGTCCGGGCACACAGCCGGACTAACTTCAGGCTTTACTTCGGTCACTTCAGCTTCTCTCTTTAGCTCCACTACTACTTCACTTCCTTTCACTTAACTCCACTGTTTACTCCTTCCACTTCTCCCTCCAAACTCTATCTGCTTGTTTACTCCTCACTCTAGCTCTTCCCTGAGCTGACTGCCTGGTTCTCCCCGTCTCCAGGGCTGTGAACTCCTCGGTGGGCGGAGCCAACCGCCTGGCCCACCCTCTGGTGTGGACACCAGCTCCTGGAGGAAGGCAACAAGGATTTTTGGGTTAGCTTAGATGTGCCTAACTGGGGTGTAGGGTGTGGTGGTGTTGTAACGGGGTGCCAGGGGCGCCTCTGGGCTTGTAGTCGTGGCCCCTTCTGTCAGGCTTACCCCTGGCTCCACCGTCACTATGGGGACAGGAGATGACTTGGTGGGGCAGAGTGTGGTGGTGATGCAGATGTTATCCGGCGCACAAACACTCTTCAGGCAGGGTTCGATGCAATGAACAAACATTCTTTTATTCTTCACAAAAGTCCCAAACAGAGCAATAAAGGTGATGATACGCTTTCTTAGCTGGGGGAAGCCTGTCCTTGCGTCCCCTCCAGTGGGGATGTGC
The DNA here is from genome assembly GCF_048569485.1 of Anomaloglossus baeobatrachus. NCBI lineage: Eukaryota > Metazoa > Chordata > Amphibia > Anura > Aromobatidae > Anomaloglossus > Anomaloglossus baeobatrachus. Next base: position 491,525,579 of record NC_134358.1, read on the forward strand.
CTGACTACTCCACTTCGCCCGGCTCCCACTTCTGGCTACCCACAGCCCGGACCCACACCGGACTGCTTCACACTATGAGGTTCCGCCCGCTCCTTTTCTCACCGGCTTCCCTGATTTCCAGCTCCCACACTCTGCTGCTCCGCTCCTGTCCCCGAGACGACTGCTCCCTTGATCTAATCTTTTCCTCACACCCTTGCTCTCCCCTCCCCTTGTCTCTGCCGGCTCCTCCTCTCCACTGTGGTGACAGCCGTCCCACCCGGCCACTAGGGGTACCCTAACACAATACACATGCACATACAAATAAAACATTTTTATTAATAACATTTCCGGGTTAACTATGCTCCCTTTTGCAGGGGGTCTGCTCACCCACTGCAGTGTGATGACCTGTGACCCCTGGCTTGCCCAGGGCGTCACACTTATGTGTGAAAAAATATGATATTGGTAGAGACAGACAGAGATAGACAGAGACAGACAGACAGACCGAGACAGACAGACCGAGATAGACAGAGAGAGAGAGAGACAGATCGACTGAGACAAACAGAGATAGACAGTCAGAGACAGAAAGAGACAGACAGAGAGAGAAACAGACAGAGAGACAGACAGAGAGACAGAGACAGACAGGGAGAGTGAGAGAGACAGACAAAGACAGACAGAGAGAGACAGACAGAGAGACAGACAGAGAGACAGACAGAGACAGATAGAGACAGAGAGAGACAGACAGAGACAGACAGAGACAGACGCAGACAGGGAGAGTGAGAGAGACAGAAAGAAATTTAGTTACTATCCCGGGCACCGCCAAGTACTACAGCTAGCCTGTAGTGTAGATAATATCTGTAGACAGTTGAATATGAGAAACCACAGGGATTTTGAAATCCACCAGTGTCCTTATCAGCACAATAAAAAAAAAAAAAAAAATGTGGAGGTATACTTTCCAATATTTAGCAGAATGTGCAACACCGTGAGTAAATTATTATTATTATTATTATTCTATTTTTATTACATTGAATCCATGCTACAGTACATAAAATTTAGTAGCACTTCTTATGGGTCTCCTTTCTTTTATGACCCTTTATGTGTTCAATAGTAATCATTAATGTGATTAAATAAAATGCGAGCACCCTTGTTTTATTCTACAATTTTGTAATATATTTGTCACACAGTTCAGATCTCCGGACGCTTCCCAGGAGCGGCCTCAGCATTTTATTTTACTTTGGCTGGCCAAAAGGTATGGCATTCCAATTAGTCTGTACAGACCTCAGCCGTCCTAGCAGAATGCAAACGAAAAATGCTCGGTGACATGCAGAAAAAGGGAAGCTGTGCAAAGCTGTCTCAGGCGCCCAGCAACATTCACCAGCAGTCTGTGTGCAAGGGCTGAAAAATGCAGACAGACCAGACTGAGTTATGGCCTGTGCAGGCAGGGCGGGCTGAGCTAGAGTCCTGGGACACGAAGACCAACTCATTACAGCCTGCAATTAAATGAAGGGTTGCACTGAGCCTGGCAATTCAAGGAATCATATTAGGAAGATACAAGGAAATGTCCAACTAAATAGACAAATATATTAACTGTTTTAAGGCCATTTTCACACCACCCTGCTTAGGCTGCTTTCACACCTCCGGTTTTTCCTGTGCGGCACAATCCGGCGCTTTGCAGGAAAAACACAACCGTTTTTTTTTTTGCCACCGGTTGCGTTTTTTTGCATAGACTTTCATTAGTGCCGTATTGTGCCGCATGGCCTTGCGTTGTGTCTGGTTTTTGCTGCATGCGGCAGATTTAGCCGATGCAGCGGCCGGATGGAACATTGCCTGGCACGTTTTTTTGTCAAGCAAAAAAAACGCATTGCGCCACATCCGGCCGATGCGGTGTGATTTGCAATGCATGCCTATGGACGCCGCATGCGGCGTCATGCGGCAAACACCGCATCCGGCCGCCACATGCGTTTGTTTCCACTGCGCATGCTCGACAGTAGCCTGCCACAAGCGGCAAAAAACGGACAGGCCCCATGTCAAAAACTTATGCAAAGGATGCAGTTTTGTCGCTGCATCCGTTGCATAGGTTTTAGAGCCGGATTGGCCAACTCTGCTAAAACCGGAGGTGTGAAAGCAGCCTTAGACTGCAATGCCTCCCTGACCACCGGGTCTATTGACCTGAGTCCCTGTTTCATGGACGTGGGAACGGTTTATGTGGCGCCCTGACCTGGTCAGGCACCACTGAGTACTGCACCCATGCTGGGGACAGTACAAACAGGTAATCCAGAAGGCTGACCGAGGTGTGACTACACAGGCGCATAGTGATCAGGTCTCACACATTTACCTTTGAGAGGACCCCTGGGGATCCCAGGAGGGGGCGAAGCCTCCATCTCCACTCGAGGGGTGGAGGGGGCGAAGCCTCCATCTCCACTCGAGGGGTGTGGTAGAGAGCCTGGTTGCTAGGTGACGTAGGCAAGAACAGGAGAGGAGGGAAGAGTGAGCCGAGGACAGTTGAGTGGTGAAGTTCAGGGAGGGCAGAAGCAGACCCTGTAGCTCCACACGATTCTGACAACGTACGCGCAGTGACTACCGACGGGGGAGAACGGTCACCTGGGAGTGCTGCCCGAAATCCACACACAGCTAGAGAGAGCAACGGAGTGGAAAGTAAGGAGACTGTCAGGGAGATACCAGGCCCAAACGGGTAGCAGGTCCCAGTGCAGGGATAGATTCACCTTTCCTTTGCCAAACCTGCATGAGGGGGCACTTTACACCCCCAAGACAACACCACAGAGTCCGCAGCCACGTAGCCAAAGTTAGGGCCCATAGCTCACAGGAGGCAAGCAGCCGGAGTGATCTGGTCCAGGCTACAAGCAAACGGGCCAAAAGGAAGGGGAGAGAGGCACCAGCAACTTCCCTGGGCGACCCCAGCAGGGCTTCAAGCAGGGGTTACCCCAAAACACAACGGGCTAAGGAAGGCGAGTTGGTAGCCACCCTCATAAGTCAGCCTGAAGGACACCTGGTTCCAGCCTGGTTCATCCCAGCTACGCCCGGGTTACTCACCCTGCCACCAACAGTGAGTAAAATCCCTGAAAGACATCCTGCTTGTGCGTGTGAGTCATTCTGCGACTTGTAGTTCCACACACCTACACGGGACCCTGGGGCATGCCTCACTCTCAGGAGGCTATTACAACTAACTGCATCTACTATCAGCCCCAGGCACCCCTTAACCTGCAGTGGCGGTCTCCACTGACCGCAATTCTGAGAGTGGCGTCACGACAATCAAAATAGAGGATTTCCTACCTGTGACAAGATCCAGCCGCGTGGAGTCCCTGAAGGTAATGCACCGCTACCGAACCTCGGGGCCCCACATTTACAATTGACATTACCAGGTACAATCATATGTCATCTTTTTTGCATTTTCTTCTATTTATTTATTTGGGCTATCATTCTGTAAAAATAAAATTCATACTTTTTATGTGTTTCAAAAACAGAGTTACGATAACATGGCTCGCATAGTGACTTTCTTAAGTCCAGTTTTTTTGCCAGTTACCCAAAGCTTTGAGTGCTGTTGGGGTTATTTCACAATAGCATAACATTTTATTGAAAGAGTTGATTTCAACCTATACGTATATGCCCCATTGCAGTGCCATGATGTAACTGTAGGAAAGCAAGGGACAGGGGCTCCGATGCTGTCCCTCACGCTAGGGGTCTCAAGGCTATCCATAACTTCAAGATTACCCCTAATCGTGGAGATGCCTCAGTCTCGTGCCTGGCTATGGCCAGAACTAATCTGATTCCCCCTTCCATTAAGGAAGGAAAGGGCAGAAGTGAGATGGAAACACAGATAAAGACAGACAGGGTAAAACCAAAACTCTGAAACACTGCAAATACACAGGAACAAACAATGAGAAACTTAGGATAAAAGCAAGAACAGGAAGGTAGCAACAAAAAGACAACAAGGGTTAACTTTATAACCCCACACAGCAACAAGTACTACAACCACAAGTTAAAAACAAAAAAGTGAGCCGGAGTATGAGATGGTATACATGGAACTTGTGAGACCATGTTCACACTGGCCATGAGACAAAGAGAAACCAAGGAAAAAATTGTGAAAACATACCCTGCTGTAACTAAATAAAAGCATAGGGCATATAAACATAGGGTACTTAGTAAACACTGTTTTTGATCAAAAAAAGCATAAAGCTATCCCACCAAACGACAAGGTGTACCCAGTTGGGATAGTACCTACACTCTCTAATATTAAAACCTTACCATGAGTCTAAAATAGGCCTCAATGTGGTTAAGGGCTGAGAGTGACCGGGTCCCAACAGGACACACACAGTCAGGGGGATTCACAGAATGAAATGTCCAGCTCGCTGAGAAGGGGGCCACTCCCTGTTTGTACTGAATACAAAAAAACTACATAAAAACAAAAAAGTGAGCCGGAGTATGAGATGGTATACATGGAACTTGTGAGACCATGTTCACACTGGCCATGAGACAAAGAGAAACCAAGGAAAAAATTGTGAAAACATACCCTGCTGTAACTAAATAAAAGTATAGGGCATATAAACATAGGGTACTTAGTAAACACTGTTTTTGATCCAAAAAAGCATAAAGCTATCCCACCAAACGTCAAGGTGTACCCAGTTGGGATAGTACCTACACTCTCTAATATTAAAACCTTACCATGGGTCTAAAAGTTAGTCTGGATCACAACACCTCACCAGGCCAGCTTAGATAAACTATAGCTGGCATAGAAGGAAGGATCTAGCCAGCATACATAGGAGGAAAGCAGATGTGATTGGCTTCTCCACACCATGTGATCAAAGGTGACTAACAAGCAGGCCAGCAGAGATTAAAGGGGGCTTTACACGCTAGCGATATCGGTACTGATATTGCTAGCGTGCGTACCTGCCCCATCGTTTGTGCGACACGGGCATATCGCTGCCCGTCGCGCACAAAATCGCGCTCCCCCATCACACGGCTAACCTGTCCTGCGACGTCACTCTGGCCGGCGATCTGCCTCCTTCCTAAGGGGGCGGGTCGTTCGGCGTCACATCGATGTCACATGGCAGGCGTCCAATAGAAGCGGAGGGGCGGAGATGAGCGGGACGTAACATCCCGCCCACCTCCTTCCGCATTGGTGGTGGAGGCAGGTAAGGAGATGTTCCTCGCTGCTGTGGTGTCACACACAGCGATGTGTGCTGCCGCAGGAACAAGGAACAACATTGCTAATGAGAGGTAAACTATTTTTTGTTTTAGGACGACCTCTCCGCGGCAAACGATTTTGGCTGCTTTTGCGATCGTTTTAGATCGCACATAAGTGTCACACGCTGCGATATCGTTAATGACGCCGGATGAGCGTCACTAACAACGTGACCCCGACGATAAAACATTAATGATATCGTAGCGTGTAAAGCCTGCTTAAATCTTGCTATCCTGTCAATGCACTAACAATCTGTTGGTGGACGCCCGAAGTCTGCCTGCGCTGATTACAGACATCAGAGAAGATATCAGGTGGAGTGTCAAAATCTGTAGTCTGAACAGATCCTGACACCGCAATGACAGTCCGCGATGTTTGTAAAAACGTCCGTATGACAAGTAGCCAAAAATGACTCAGCCTGTAGTTTATGGTCCCCTTTCATTTGAATAAATGCTATACAAAGTAAAACTTAATTTCAAGATTTTTTATTGCATGGGGTACTGACTCGCCCACCCCAGGGCTATGGGACACCCGGTGCCGGGCCGGACTAGTCCGGGGGTAGTCAGTGGTGGCGGGGCCCGACTCCATGGCCCTGGTGGGTGTCAGTTAAAATATGGCTGATGACTTGGTGATGAATAAAGTTTGTGTTCGTGACGCCACCTGTGGTATGCGGCTATTAAGCCGCCGCTGCTGTGTAAGGCCTCCGGGGTGATGATATGGCAGCAATGATGGTACTGCTCCCCACAGGTGGAGCAATGCCCCGGGGCACACTGTTGGTGCTCGTGAGAGTCTATGGTGTAATGGAAGGCTAAGCAGATAAAATAACAGAGACCACTCCAAGGGTGCAGTTTCAAGTTCTTTACTCACACGTCCTGGTATGCGCACACTGGTGCCCTCAGACGACTGGAACCCACTGTCAGGGACCTCCGCCGTTTCTGGGTGATTCTTGGAGTAAAAACCAGTACCCTTCTCTCTAAGGTGTCTCTGTCTTCAGCTGTCTTCCTAAGCCTAGCTCTTTTAGGATGAACCTGCTCGGCCTCCACTACAGCCTCCAGGCTGGGGGGGTCACCTGTCGGATGATTCTCCCCTTTTCTAGAGGTTCTGCTGTGGGCTGTGGCCCGGGGAGTTTACAACTTTCCCTGGGCCTCGGTTTTTACTGTTTGGAGATGATTTTGCACTCCTCCGGTTTCTAGGGACCGTCCCCTGTTGCAGCTTGATCCCTCCACCGATGTTCCTGTGGAGCAGGCCACCACAGCTCTACAGCTATCCGTGGCCCTGGAATCCCTTCCTTTTCTCTGCTTGGTGTCACCTGGACCCTCTGAGTCCCAGGATCTTCACCAGGAAGCGTCTCTTTCTTCTTCTCAGCTCCTGACTGACTTGGAGCTCTCTTTCCTTCTCTCCTCCTTGCCTGCCTCCTGCAGACCTCCTCCCCACTCTCTCTCTCTTTCTTCTGTTGCTTTTTCTGTTGCGGACACTCTGAGCTCACAGAGCTCCTTTCTCTTTCACAGCTACATGCTGTCTCCTCACTCTCTCACTCTCTGAGGTAAACTGAAACTAACTTGACCTTCCTTTCTCTGACTGCTCTCTGGTGGCTCCTCCCACCTCCCCAGTTGCTAAGCTGTACCCTATAGGAGCAGGGATGGGTCTTACGGCCCCTCCCAGCATGCAGCATGGGAGGGTAACTGCCACTGTCCCTGGTCCCAGTATGTACCTAACAATGGGTGTTGTGTAGATTTACCAGGGGACCGGCGTTCACTCCTTTCCTCACCCAGAATGGGGCATCACACCTCTGGATGGGGTGCAATGTCCTGTGGCGACGGAAGCCTCAGGGGCGCCACACTCCCCCACAGCGAATCCCAGCACGTCCTCGGGCTGAAAAACAACAAGAAATGTGGAAAGAAACTGCAAAAACATTTTTACATGCATGTAACAAAAACAATAAAACTTTTCTTCTCTTTATGGGAGGCACAGATACTTGAACGTTGCAAAACTTTCTTACAAAGAAACTCTATATGTGCACTTCCAGTCCATTGCACGGTTTGGGCACTTCCCCCATAATTCTGGTAGGGGGCACAACAGGTGCAACTATATACATCTTGGCTACAACAAGTCCAGTAGCCTGGCAGTTCGTTCAGCTTTCTCAAGCTACAAAGGAAAAAACAAAACCAGCCACTAAGTCCAGTGGCCTGGTTACACAGGACACATTACACATTCACATTCACCAGGGACCACATTCCAGTTCCGTGGCCCGGTACACATAATCAAGGGGGGGTGTCATCTTCGAAAAGCACAAGGGGCAGTAAGGCAGGAAAGGTGTCATCTTCAAAAAGCACATTAGGGCAGCACAAAAGGGACGTCTTCACAAAGGATGAGGGGCAGACAGGGGCTATTTACAGTTCAGCTGCTTCATCTTCATCTCTTCACTTAATTGCAGAGGTCATGCTGCGGCAGGGCCCTGGACAGCATGCAGGCCGTGCTCAGACTGGTCTGAGTCCCTTGGCCCTGTACTGCAGCCGTTGCGGGGCTGCTGCGGGGTGATGGTATCAGAGCTGCGTCCCTGTCTTTGCGGGCCACGCCTGGCATGGCGGCGGCCTGGATTGGAGTCGCTGCTGTGACCGGTTCTTGACGGGCCGCACCTGGCGTGGCTGCGGCCTGGGCTTGGCGGGCCGCACCTGCGGCGTGGATTAACGTTGCCGCTGCAGCGGGATCTTGTTTGGCCGAGCGGGTATCACTGCTGGGGCCTCAGCTGGACGGGCCGGGCTTGGCGTCGCTGCTGTGGCGTGGATGGGCGTCACTCCGGCGGCGAAATCTTGGCGGGCTGCACCTGGCATGGCTGCGGCCTGGATCGGTGTCGCCGTGCCGGGCGTCTCTCCAGGGACCGCGGGCATGGCAGCGGGGGTTGGGGCACTCGCGCCGGGCGTCTCTCCAGGGACCACGGGCATGGCAGCGGGGGTTGGGGCACTCGCGCCAGCAGGGGCAGCATGGGACTCACCCAGATCTAGGCCGGAGATGCTCTGCAGCAGGATCGGCATCGCTGGTGTGGACTCTGGATGGACGTGGGCATCACCCCCACGCAGGCCTCGCTGCACAGACTTCTGCAGACTCCTCATGGCCAGCACCATCTCCTTCCCCCACACGGCTGTCTCCCATCTGCTCTGCTTCTTCATCCCATCAGCCATCCTTCCGACCTCAGCCTCCAGCTCAGCGGCGGTCACAGGCCTGATCCAGGTGAGCTCCCCCTGGCCTCCGCTTACAGGAGCCATTTTCTCTCTTCCTCCAGACAGCAGCATTAACTGCCTGTCAGTTTCTTAGCGCGCCATTTTTCTCCCCTCCGCTCTCCATAGCGGGCACTGCTTCGCGCTCTTTCTCTAGACAAGGGGGCGGAGCTTCTTTTCGCGCTCTTTCTACAGGCACGCCCCCCTTCTTCCCGCGCTCAGCAGCGCTAATGGCGGCGGTTTTCACAGTAAAACACACAGTTTTGTCACACGGTTCTTCAGGCGCACAGTACCTGGTGGGACCGGGCACGAAATCCTGTTCGTGACGCCAAAATTGACTCACCCACCCCAGGGCTATGGGACACCCGGTGCCGGGCCGGACTAGTCCGGGGGTAGTCAGTGGTGGCGGAGCCCGACTCCGTGGCCCTGGTGGGTGTCAGTTAAAATATGGCTGATGACTTGGTGATGAATAAAGTTTGTGTTCGTGACGCCACCTGTGGTATGCGGCTATTAAGCCGCCGCTGCTGTGTAAGGCCTCCGGGGTGATGATATGGCAGCAATGATGGTACTGCTCCCCACAGGTGGAGCAATGCACCGGGGCACACTGTTGGTGCTCGTGAGAGTCTATGGTGTAATAGAAGGCTAAGCAGATAAAATAACAGAGACCACTCCAAGGGTGCAGTTTCAAGTTCTTTACTCACACGTCCTGGTATGCGCACACTGGTGCCCTCAGACGACTGGAACCCACTGTCAGGGACCTCCGCCGTTTCTGGGTGATTCTTGGAGTAAAAACCAGTACCCTTCTCTCTAAGGTGTCTCTGTCTTCAGCTGTCTTCCTAAGCCTAGCTCTTTTAGGATGAACCTGCTCGGCCTCCACTACAGCCTGCAGGCTGGGGGGTCACCTGTCGGATGATTCTCCCCTTTTCTAGAGGTTCTGCTGTGGGCTGTGGCCCGGGGAGTTTACAACTTTCCCTGGGCCTCGGTTTTTACTGTTTGGAGATGATTTTGCACTCCTCCGGTTTCTAGGGACCGTCCCCTGTTGCAGCTTGATCCCTCCACCGATGTTCCTGTGGAGCAGGCCACCACAGCTCTACAGCTATCCGTGGCCCTGGAATCCCTTCCTTTTCTCTGCTTGGTGTCACCTGGACCCTCTGAGTCCCAGGATCTTCACCAGGAAGCGTCTCTTTCTTCTTCTCAGCTCCTGACTGACTTGGAGCTCTCTTTCCTTCTCTCCTCCTTGCCTGCCTCCTGCAGACCTCCTCCTCCTCCCCACTCTCTCTCTTTCTTCTGTTGCTTTTTTTGTTGCGAACACTCTGAGCTCACAGAGCTCCTTTCTCTTTCACAGCTACATGCTGTCTCCTCACTCTCTCACTCTCTGAGGTAAACTGAAACTAACCTGACCTTCCTTTCTCTGACTGCTCTCTGGTGGCTCCTCCCACCTCCGCAGTTGCTAAGCTGTACCCTATAGGAGCAGGGATGGGTCTTACGGCCCCTCCCAGCATGCAGCATGGGAGGGTAACTGCCACTGTCCCTGGTCCCAGTATGTACCTAACAATGGGTGTTGTCTAGATTTACCAGGGGACCGGCGTTCACTCCTTTCCTCACCCAAAATGGGGCATCACACCTCTGGATGGGGTGCAATGTCCTGTGGCGACGGAAGCCTCAGGGGCGCCACACTACGACAGGGAAACACAGATTAATCCCTTCCGGCTGGAACTGAATACTGTCCCCTGATTTATTTCAGAGTGATCCCCTGGTCTGCAACAAACAGGGGAGATCAACGCCATTTTTTGCACTTTATGTTTGGTTTGCACATTGCCTATGCATAGCACATACTCATTTTAGTTCATGATAAAGTTATATAATCTTATAAAAGTTATATTTTAACGCTCATTGCTATATTCCAGTAACTGCAGAGTGTGTTGTAAGTTCCCAACTACTGGGCAAGGCTATATATAGTTTCAAGACGTTTGGCCAACTGTGACCGCCAGCTGGACCCAGCAGCACACGCTAAAACGAAAAACTATGGTACTAAACACACTTTCCAAAACTCCACACTTGTGAATGTCTTTAAAAGAGGTTTTTAAGCAAAAGGTTGCATTTATACTTTTAGTAACGTGCATGAAGGAAATAGACAGAGGAATTTGTAGGGTTATTCTCCCAAATTCGTATATTTGAAGTTACGATGGTATCAAAAAAATCATAATTATAAAACAATGTATAACATTCATAGCTGTCAAGACAGATTTATATGGGGACAGAAGAGAAAAAATGCCTCCTTTATTCTTAGGGGTGCTTTACACGCTGCGACATCGCTAATGATAGCTAGCAATGTCGTGCGCGATAGCACCCGCCCCCGTCGTTCGTGCGACATTTGTTCATCGCTGCCGTAGCGAACATTATCGCTACGGCAGCGTCACACACACATACCTTGTCAGTGATGTCGCTGTGACCGCCAAACAATCCCTCCTTCAAGGGGGAGGTGCGTTTGGCGTCACAGCGACGTCACTGCGGAGTCACTAAGCGGCCCCCCAATAACAGAGGAGGGGCGGAGATGAGCGGCCGGAACATGCCGCCCACCTCCTTCCTTCCGCATTGCCGGTGGAAGCAGGTAAGGAGATGTTCGTCGTTCCTGCTGTGTCACACATAGCGATGTGTGATGCCCCAGGAACGAGGAACAACCAGCGGCATGCACCACCAACGATATTATGAAAAGGAGCGACGTGTCAACAATCAACGATTTTTGACGTTTTTACGATTGTTGATGGTCGCTCCTTGGTGTCACACGCTGCGATGTCGCTAACGGCGCCGGATGTGCGTCACTAACGACGTGACCCCGACGATATATCGTTAGCGATGTCGCAGCGTGTAAAGCACCCTTTAATGCCATATACATTATATTTCAGTCGGCCATGTCTGCCGCTTTTGATAGGATCGATCAACTATTTTTTTCTCTCGATTGGTGGTCATGATGGGGAAGTAAAGAATTAGTCATGTATGACAGGTGTCTAGAATCAGGATTCTCCCCTCTCCGCATTATAAACACATGACCACCATATGTATGGCACCTTAAAGAGTCTGTATCAGCATGATTTCACAACCTAAACTAATTATATGCGTCTGTAGTTCATTCAATGACAAGTCCAGCAATACCTTTACATGGCCAGTCTGTTCCTCAGTTACTGAGAAATCAGAATTTGTACTGATATGCAAATGAGGCTGAAGTTCTGAAGCCTCTGTCACTCCAGCTCTATTCCCCTCCCAGTGCTGCCTCCTTCTGCTTGATTGACTGCAAACAGCAAAGATGTATAGATGTGGATATCATTTAAGTACCCAAAGACCATAGTTTGAAACGCATTGCAGTCTCTATTGTGTGTTTTTTTTGTACTTTTGTATCATTACATTTTAATGATACAATAAAACGATGATTTTATTACTTTTTGAGATCTTTGGATGAGTGCTGGATATCTTTTTTTGCTACGACCTCTTCAGGGACCAACTGCCAGACTAAAAAAGATATAAAAAACACTGAGCATTCTTAATAATAAAAAAATTGAAATAAAAAAAGAATCTCTCTATGTGCATATTTCATGGTCTCTAAAGTAAAAAAAAACGACATTCAATCTTCTCAAATCTCTAGCCAGCACTATCAAGGGTTAAAGAGATGGTCCAGCACCTAAAATGTCCCAAATGTTTTAAATTTCTATCTTTACACCCTAACCACCTTTGTAATTAGCTTTATTATAAAATACGCTACACTTCTCAATATTTGGTTAATCCCTAAAAGATTTTTACTTTACTTCCTGTAACGTTTTGTTTGAGAGGAGTTTGAAACATTAAGACACAGAAGGCTGGGGCTGCACTCACATCCCCACAACGTCAATCGCTCCTCCTGGTACAAGAATTCACCAGTCAAACACTGCAGTTGCTTACTACAGTTTCTGGCATCACTGCCCTCTGGTAATGTCCTAGATCGATGGTGATAGAAGCTTTGGGATGTAAGTGGAGTGCTGGCACTCTGCTTATACCTCTGCCACCACTGTAGCTTCTGTGAAAGAAGACGTTATCAAAGGGTGGAGATAGAAGCAGTGAGTGATACCAGTGTTGACCCACAGGTTCTAGCAATGCCCTCAAACTCCATCAGGGTGCTACTCACTACCATCTGTTGATGATTCATTTGAGGGCATAGCTGGAAGCTGCGAGGCAGCGCTAGTGTCACTCACTGCTTCTAACTCTGCCCCCTGATGACGTCTTCTTTCACAGTTTCTACAGGGGCAGAGACAGAAGCAGAGTGCTGGCGCTGCACTCACATCTCCCCCACCTTCTATCATCATGAATTCAGGACATCTTCAAAGGGTAATAAACTGTAGTAAGTAACTGCAACACCACCCCATAATGACGTCTTGTTCAAGGTGGGGGTGATAGACGCTGTTGAGAGTGAGTGCAGCTCCAGCTTCCTGTAATACCATATCACTACTCTCAAATAAAACGTCATAGAAAGTACAGTAAATAAAAAATGCATTTAAGGATTATCTGGCCAGCAAAAAGTGTAGGGTAGTGTATAATAAAGCTAATTATAAAAGTGGTTTGGGTGTAAAGATAGATATTTAGAAAGGACATTTTAAGTGCCGGACCACCCCTTTAATTTACTATCACTATATTACAGTGCAGGATGCTTATAAACCACATTTTATCTGTCTTTAACATGTAGGCTGGGAAAACATGAAGAAATTCTGATGCAAATCATATGGACGTCTAGATTAGTCATTATCGGGACATAGGTCCACACCACAGATATTTTCCTATAGAAGGAACCAATTATCACAACATTGCAAAATAAAGCCTTGCCTTTCCCATTATGATTGTAGTAGTCAGAGATATCAGATTAATTAATTTCAGACGGGTCTGATCGTCACGACCATTCACTTTTTCGATATTGCCAGCTGGATCATAGCAATAACCCAGCATTAGGAGGTATAAATGCATGTTTGACTGATGCATTATTAGTAAATTATACCTAAGCATATCACAGCAAAACATCAATAAAACCATCCATTTCTGCTTCATTATTACAAATGAACCTAATGTTTTAAAGCAAATATATATAAATCAATTGACCGTAAATTCTCTCTGCTTCCATGCAGGCGAGGACCTAATCCATTACACTATGTGATCAGTTTCCAATTCTGTCATTCACTACTGTTCCCCACCATAATTTACTGCAATGACAGAAAGAAATAGCAGGCATTAATACTAGGCTGTCGTGTGATTACCTGGCCTAAAACGCTAAATTTGCTTCTGTTCTGTTCTCTCTCCCTACGGAAAATAATCTAATATACACTGGTTGTACTATGTTATTATTCATTATAATTGATGCCCAGAGGCATCCTGATAACTCGAGCATATCTGTGGTTCAACAGAGACATTAAACGGAGATCAAGTATGATGCCGTGTCAAAAATTAGTATAATATTATATTACAAGGATTTATTTATAAGGCCTGAATACATTTTACAGCTCCTGCTGTAATGAGGGTGGATGTAAAACAACAAATAGAAGGAAAATAAGACATAAAGCAGTAGCTGGAGTTTATGTACAAGAGTGCCGGGATATAAGGGGAGATACAATTCTTCGCTGTTACATGGTATACATTTAAAGGGTCATTCATTTAAAAAATTCAACAAAGGTTGGCAATTATCAATTTTTCGACATAAGGCTTAAAAATAAGCCCTACCCCGAAAATAAGCCCTAGGTGCAGTTCAATAAGGAAGTGTCCATCACGAGATCGCACACACACACACACACACACATCAGATCGCACACACACACACACATCAGATCGCACACACACACACACACATCAGATCGCACACACACACACACATCAGATCGCACACACACACACACACACACATCAGATCGCACAAATACACACATCAGATCGCACACACACATCAGATCGCACACACACATCAGATTGCACACACACACATCAGATTGCACACATAAATCAGATCACACAAACACACACACATCAGATCACACACATCAGATTGCACACCCACACACATCAGATCACACCCACACATCAGATTGCACACCCACACACATCAGATCACCCACACACATCAGATCGCGCACACACATCAGATCGCGCACACACATCAGATCGCGCACACACATCAGATCACGCATACACATCAGATCGCACACCCACATACATCAGATCGTACACACAATCACACATCAGTTCACACACACACACATCAGATCACACACACACATCAGATCACACACACACATACCACATCTGGCGATACTGATTGCTTCCGGCTTCAAGGAAGCATAGGACACACTGCAGTGAAGTGCAACGACATGTGGTGAAAAGCAACAATGCTTTCCACTGCAGAACCCCAATGCGTTCTACCATAGGTCCTCCACTGCACTGTGTCCCAGGTTCCCCTGTTGGCCGGAAGCAATCAGTATTGCTGGATGTGGTGAGTGTGTGTGTGCGATCTGATGTGTGAGTGTGTGTGCGATCTGATGTGTGAGTGTGTGTGCGATCTGATGTGTGAGTGTGTGTGCAATCTGATGTGTGTGTGTGTGTGTGTGTGTGTGTGCGTGCATGCATGATCTGATGTATGTGAGTGTCGGCCAGCAGTAGGGAAGGACCGCGTGGAGCACACCTCCTGGGAATGCCCAACAAAGATCGCAGGAGGACCAGGGAGCAGCACAGACGTCCAAGGACTGGTAAATATAATTCTCCTGGAAAGGGGGGTCTGCTTTTTGGGAGGGTAAACTTTCCCGAGAATAATCCCTACCTCAAAAATAAGCCCTACTGCATTTTTCGGGGCAAAAAAATAATATAAGACAGTGTGTTATTTTTGGGGAAACATAGTATCACCAAATTGGCATTACTGACCCGTTGAGGCCTCTGCTGTACCAACACTGCCTCTTGGTTGCTCTCTGGACCTTTTTGTTCATAAGATTGCAATGATGACGTGCTGTCTAAAGTTTGTGACCACTGCAGCCAATTAACAGCTTCAAGGGTCATGGGATTGTCAAGCATAGACATGCCCAGTATTCTAAAGCAATCAATGCTCTCCACTCTCTGATCTGACATATACTGTATATGAATCCACAATATCTGATATTCTGATTCCTGTTAGGTCAGACTGATTCCAGACTAAAGAAATGATTAATGCAATGGTATAATGGTGGGTTTGACTTCTCGACATCAGCTCTTCAACAAGCTTGTTCGTCGTGTAATTTTTGGCATGTTTCCAGTTGACTGATAATCAGGAACAAGCATTCCTACAAACACATGTTCCCTGATTATCTACTGGTTTAAATGCACCATTTATTTAAATGCAACCTAACCGTAGATCTGTGTCGAACCATGGACGGCGTGAATCAGACACTGGCTGCATTATTGCAGAAAGAAATGTTTTACTGCAGTATTAGGATGATGCAACTCAGCTGACTAGTCCAAGAGGTTGATCTCAAGGAGTTTCACAGTATACACACACCTAGGGAGACACCTACCAATCTAGATGAGTGTGGTGAGGAGAATCATGAATCATATGACAAGTTCCCTTTAAAGGGTTTGTCTGTAGTAATGAGCGAACACTACCATGTCCGGGTGCTTCGTACTCATAATGAGCAGTTTGACTCTTGGACGTGCTCAACATGTGTATCTAGTATAAGGGAACTCGTGCATATCTTAGGAAAATCTGGAAAAATGCTTGAGTTCACCATTGACTTCCATTATGTTTGATACATGAGTCAAGCCCGTCTGAGCGTCAAGCTGCTCGTTACGCATATGGAGCACCCGAGCATGGTAGTGCTTACTCATCACTAGTTTTCTGGTCTAAAATGACAAATCTGCAGACACACTATGTGCGCTGTTAGGTTTCTCCGGTGTGAGAGATGGAAACAGCCATTACAAGTCCACGAACATGTGATAGGCAGACTCCTGGCCTCAATCCGATGGCTGGGTTCCTTTAGTCGGATATTGGCCAGGCGTTTGTGTGGCGCCCCCGAGGCTTCAGTCGCCAGAGAGTATTGCACCCAACATTGGGTGCAATGCTAAACCCAGTTCCTGAGGAAGTCAGTCACCACATTACACACTCAAATACACACCAGGTTGCCCTGTTCCCAACTGGGGACTGGGCTAGGGTCGGGTAATAAAGGGGTCGCCGACAGAGAAAGCATTTATAGGATGCCCTCAACAGGGGCCCCAGTCCCACTAGCTTAGGACCTGTGAGGGGGGAGGTGCAGCCAGTAGGGGGAGTCAGGAGCCAATACAACAGTTAGGGAGTTCTCCAGGAGGAGAGCAGTGGAGCAGTCGCATATACAGGTGCTCCAGTGGGAAGCAGGAAAGGTTCATCATGGTTGCCGAGGGGAGAGGGATCTCTGCTCCCCACAGAACCGGCGCCACAAAGGGCGGCAGGACCCTAGGGAAGATCATACTTCACGTTGGTTTTCCAGAATCTGCCTGGACAGGGAAAGTTTCAAGCTTCCCTGACCACACAGCGCCCAACAACACAGTGCCATATAGGATCCGGGGCCTCGCTTCGAGCCGTACCCCACATCGGAACCGCGGCACCTGCAGATAGGGACAAGTGTACATCTCGTGAAACCCAGGGTCCACTCGTAGCTTCTAGCCAGAGGATCCACAGACAGGCGTTATAAGGAGAAACGCACCGAACACCAAACCGGGCTGATCTCTTAAGGGATTCGGGTTCAACAAAGCCCATCATAGCAAGTGACCGGTATTACCTGGGTGAGCGGCATTGTACAAAATTGAATAAAACAACCTCGAACTGCAGCTATAGACTCTGACTCTTTATTACCTGTACTTGCGCTCCCTGCCGCCATTACTACTCCCCTCATCATCCTCCCTGGGGCCCGCTCTACCTGTGGTGAGTGATACCATCCCTGGCTGCTACTACCATCTGCCCTGGAGGACAGCGACAGTAGCGGCGGCCTGTTCCCTGGCCGCATACCACAGTTGGCGTCACGACAAACATCTCACAACTACTACCCCAACATCTCTCCCCTGCCATCTTCTGTACACCTCGGGGCAACGGAGCCAGACTAGGCCGCCCGTGACGACGACAGTCGACGGGCCGGCGACGAGTAGGTTAAACCCCACCTGCCCCGTGGGGCGCTACATTTCTATATCACATGCTTGTGTCCTCATGACCTCCATTCTAACACCGGAGAATCGGCACAGTGCGTGTTCTGAGGATTCACAAGTCTGCAGTTCCATAGAGGGACACATAGAAAGACTGCAGACTTGCCATTTTACACCGGACATCCACTCTAACTTGTGATTAACTATTTAAAGTTGATTCAAACATAGAGTGAACAATGTCGAATAATGCAGGTACCTTATATACAGCATATTTAGGAAAGCTGCTGTGACATCAAAACTAGAGTACAACACTGACCAAATGAAATTCAAAGAAGCTGTAACATCCCAACACTTTGTTAAGTAAACTGCTTAGACGTCACAAGTGGTTTCCAGGCATGAAAGCTGCTGCGACATCACAACCGTGTTTCTATCAGTAAATAGTTTGCATGTTCTCCTTATTTTTGTCTGGGTTTCCTCCGGGTTCTCCAGTTTTCTCCCACACCCCAAAGAAATCCTGATAGGGAATTTAGATTGTGAGCCCCAATGGGGACAGTGATGATCACCTCTGTAATGGTGCTATAAAATAAATTAAATAGTTTGTTTCATCCAAGTAAGCATCATAACGAGTCAGAACCGCTCAGCAGTGGAGATATATATTGCTCAAAAACGCAGAGCGGAATGAACGAGTACATGCTCTGCTTCTGCCTCTGTTGTTGGTGTCCTCTTCTGACCCAGGAACTTTCTCCCTGTCACCAGAGGTGGAGATAATGTTTCCTGAGGTCATTGTTGCAATCTCAGTAGCAAGACCCTCCCCTACATTGGAGACCATGGAGGCTCCATGTTTACTGCTATTTGTGATCACACTTGGCGGATCTGTCTACTGATACCCATATTTAGTTGAGAACTTGGATCTACTTTTTGACAGCCCCAGTTTTCAAACATGAAGCTCGTCTTATTAGATTGCACATATTCAGTGCATGGAAAAGCTCCGTGTGCATATACCAAGTCTAACCATGGACTCCTATTTATTTGATAAAGGTCCGGCTTCACTTCCCTATACAGTGGGTCACCCAAAAAATAAAATTCATACTACGCGGTATACATTTTCTTTTGGATTGTTGCCAATGACTAACATATGCCGCTATGGCCCCGATTAATCATTGTCTTTCCGCCTGTTTTTTTTTTTGTCTGGATTTGTGTTTTGTGCGCTTTTTTGTTTGTTTTTGTTTGCACTCAATTCATTATTGTATTTGTGCCTTTTTTGACATTTGTATTATATGTGCTCGCCTGTATTTTTTTCTGCATTGAGGACAGAGTTTAGCAATACTAGATGTTTTTCCCTGATTCTTCAATTGCTTCTTTCAGTCCCCCCAAACCCTACCCCCCCACAGAAATCATGAATCAGGGCCGGCATGTCTATACAGTGAGATATGTCAGAGGTATTTATCAAGACCGAAACATGACATCTAAAAGGGCCTCAAAGTACTCACCTCCGGATTCTTTGCCACTCCACTTGTGGCCCGATTGGCTGCAGTGGTCATGCACTGACCCCGCGCTGCAGGGTTTTGCTGTAGAGTGAGCTGTCAATCATATTTAGCAGTGATTGTATCTCCCTTATGACTGAAATTCAGTGACTTGTCTTCCAGGAAGATATACGTTCATCTTCTCCCAGTAGCCGTACTTTCAGTATGGTGGATAGGCAGCATTTTAAAACTATTTATCTGCATATTAACCCTTCATTTGCATGTAAATAGTATTTTTGCTCATAATAGGTTCTCTTTAAGGTCAGCATGCACATTAGAGGAATATGGGCCAATCACATTGGTCAATAATGGATTTTTTTTCTGCCAGTGCTGTGCCAACGATCAACTGGCTGTATAATTGGCTCAAACAATGCAACACACCTGACCTGTGTTTTAAACAGTTCCATACGTTCATTGGTGAGTGGTTTATTGAAATAACTGATCATTTGCTTCAATGAACAACCATTCATAGAAGTTGGCTGAACGATAGCTATCTCTTCCAACTCCTCCATACACAGGAGTGCTCACTCTGCCTAACACCTCCATACACAGGAGTGCTCATTCTGCCTAACACCTCCATACACAGGAGTGCTCACTCTGCCTAACACCTCCATACACAGGAGTGCTCACTCTGCCTAACACCTTCATACACAGGAGTGCTATCTCTGCCTAACTCCTCCATAGACAGGAGTGAACACTCTGCCTAACACCTCCATACACAGGAGTGCTCACTCTGCCTAACTCCTCCATACACAGGTGTGCTCACTCTGCCTAAAGGCCCCGTCACACTAAGCAACATCGCTGCTAACGAACAACTTTTGTGACGTAGCAGCGATGTTGCTAGTGATGTCGCTGTGTGTGACATCCAGCAACAACCTGGCCCCTGCTGTGAGGTCGTTGGTTGTTGCTGAATGTCCTGGGCCATTTTTTAGTTGTTGCTGTCCCGCTGTGAAGCACAGATCGCTGTGTGTGACAGCGAGACAGCAACAACTAAATGTGCAGGCAGCAGGAGCCGGCTTCTGCGGAGGCTGGTAACCAATGTAAACATCGGGTAACCAAGAAGCCCTGTCCTTGGTTACCCGATATTTACCTTTGTTACCAACCTCCGCCGCTCTCACTGTCAGTGCCGGCTCCTGCTCTGTGCACATGTAGCTGCAGCACACATCGGGTTAATTAACCCGATGTGTGCTGTAACTAGGAGAGCAAGGAGCCAGCGCTAAGCATTGTGCGCTGCTCACTGCTCTGTGCACATTTAGCTGCAGCACACATCGGGTAATTAACCCGATGTGTGCTGTAACTAGGAGAGCAGGGAGCCAGCGCTCAGTGTGCGCTGCTCCCTGCTCTCTGCACGTGTAGCTCCGTGCGGTGGTAACCAAGGTAAATATCGGGTTGGTTACCCGATATTTACCTTAGTTACCAAGCGCAGCATCTTCCACGCGGCGCTGGGGGCTGGTCACTGGTTGCTGGTGAGCTCACCAGCAACTTGTGTAGCGACGCTCCAGCGATCCCTGCCAGGTCAGGTTGCTGGTGGGATCGCTGGAGCGTCGCAGTGTGACATCTCACCAGCAACCTCCTAGCAACTTACCAGCGATCCCTATCGTTGTTGGGATCGCTGGTAAGTTGCTTAGTGTGACTGGACCTTTACACCTCCATACACAGGAGTGCTATCTCTGCCTAACACCTCCATACACAGGAGTGCTATCTCTGCCTAACTCCTCCATAAGCTGGGTTTACACACTGCAACATCTCAAACGACATCGCTGTAACGTCACCGGTTTTGTGACGCAATAGCGATGTTGTTTGCGATGTTGCAGTGTGTGAAACCTATCAGCGACCTGGCCCCTGCTGTGAAGTTGCTGGAAGTTGCTGATCGCTACAAGTCGTTCAGGACCATTCCTAGGTCCTTTGTTTCCCGCTGTGCAGCATGAAGTTTCAGTGTGTGAATCCTTTTCAGCGACTTTGTTAGCAACTTCCCTTTCAAAAGGCTGCTTATCAACGTCCCCAACAACCAGCTAGGTCGCTCTGCAGGTCCGGATCGCTGGTAAGTTGTTGGCCAGGTTTGCCGGTTTGACAGCTCACCAGAGACTTAGCAGAGACTTAAGCTGGGTTTACACGCTGCAACATCGCAAAGGACATCGCTGTAACGTCACCGGTTTGGTGACGCAATAGCGATCTCCATAAGTCTCTGCTAAGTCTCTGGTGAGCGTTCAACCCGGCAAACCTGGCCAATAACTTACCAGCGATCCGGACCTGCAGAGCGACCTAGCTGGTTGTTGGGGACGTTGATAAGCAGCCTTTTGAAAGGGAAGTTGCTAACAAAGTCGCTGAAAAGGATTCACACACTGAAACTTCATGCTGCACAGCGGGAAACAAAGGACCTAGGAATGGTCCTGAACGACTTGTAGTGATCAGCAACTTCCAGCAACTTCACAGCAGGGGCCAGGTCGCTGATAGGTTTCACACACTGCAACATCGCAAACAACATCGCTATTGCGTCACAAAACCGGTGACGTTACAGCGATGTCGTTTGAGATGTTGCAGTGTGTAAACCCAGCTTTAGGGAGGTCGCTATTGCGTCACCAAACCGGTGACGTTACAGCGATGTCCTTTGCGATGTTGCAGTGTGTAAACCCAGCTATAGACAGGAGTGCTCACTCTGCCTAACACCTCCATACACAGGAGTGCTCACTCTGCCTAACTCCTCCATACACAGGAGTGCTATCTCTGCCTAACTCCTCCATAGACAGGAGTGCTCACTCTGCCTAACACCTCCATACACAGGAGTGCTCACTCTGCCTAATACCTCCATACACAGGAGTGCTCACTCTGCCTAACTCCTCCATACACAGGAGTGCTTGCTCTGCCTAACTCCACAATACACAGGAGTGCTCACTCTGCCTAACTCCTCCATAGACAGGAGAGCTTGCTCTGCCTAACTCCTCCATACACAGGAGTGATCACTCAGCCTAACTCCCCCATAGACAGGAGTGCTCACTCAGTGATAACTCCCCCATAGACAGGAGAGCTTGCTCTGCCTAACTCCCCCATAGACAGGAGAGGTTCCTCTGGCTAGCTCCTCCATACACAGGAGTGATTGCTCTGCTGAGAGCTATTTCTATGGCGCCAACATATTCCACAGCACTTTACAATTCAGAGGGTACTTGCACAAATGAGATTGGACTTTCCAGAGAAACACATAGTTATGCTCATACCGAGAAGAGTGAGGGCCCTGCTCGTAGGCTTACAATCTGATCATCTGTTGGAGGACCCCAACCCATACACGATAGATTGCTAGCCAAGTCAGCTGATATTGGCGGGTTTGTCCAAAGTTTGTCTAATGTATGGGGGTCTTCAGAAAGGCAGATTATTCTGCTGCTATGAATCCACAGCTTTTATCAATACCCATTTGTATGGAGGTAGGGTCTGGTTATGTTTATCATGGGAGAAACAATAAAATCAGACAGGAATTTACAATTCTCCTTTATCCCTAAATCAGATGTCAGGTGAGAGGCTCTATGCTCAAAAGACATTAGATTCCCAGCAGGATCTGCTGTTCCTTAACATACAAGTTTATCTTTAAATATGTGATCTAATCAGAAAGACACTTGAGTGATATAATTTACTCACCGAGCACCAACCTCAGCGCTGTGCATACTGATGAAATGACTAGAATTAACAATCACTTTTCTCTGCATACTCAATTTCATAAACTCAGAAAACTGTTGCATGTGTAAGTTGCAAGATCGCTGGTAGCAGATGTGCTAATTGACATCTGGTACCAATCATATATATGTGGAGAGATTCCTCTTATCTTCCATGGAGAACCTCCTTCTTCTTGTGTAACCCAGTTGTCAGAAAGTGAAATTCAATCTGAAGAACAGAGGGTCTTGTTGTGACTACACCAGGTCAACCTCATAGCTTCGGGCCGGGCTGGGGACAGGCTTCCTAGACCTTGCCCTGGCAGCTTGCCCTCCGTTATCTACAGACTTCATCAGACATTAGGACTTCTTTTCCAGTCTGTGACTCCCGCGAAAACTTTCATCAACTCAATTAATCAAATTAAAAGTGGAAATCACATAAATCCTGGTTATCAATGATGATGTTAGTAGTATTAAGATGTGCTTTTAGGTTTTATTGCATTTATATTACATTTTCTTAGTTTATTGATATTAAAGATTTTTATTTTATAAAATAAAAAATCTGATTTTATTATGGCCAGTGGCATATGTAGAAGTGAGGGGGTCCGATAAAAAAGATTGAATTGGGCATCAAGTTATGGCACGAAGGATTGTCACTGAATTCCAACCTCGATGTCCATTCTCCATCCCTTAATTCCGTTTTCTCTGGAAAGGGGGGAACAAACCATTTGGGGCAGGGCCCCTTCCTTCCGAGGGCCTGATAAAAAATACATGGTATGCCACAATAGAAAAGGCAGACAACCAGCACCAAGCAATATGTGTAATGTTCAGTTTTATAGAGTCTTAGGAGGTACGAGGGCCATGTTTAGATCGCCACAGAGAGGAGGTCCCGGACCGGAGAGCAGCGACACCCATCAGACCAGACCGCACCCCTAGGTGAGTATTATAAAAGTTTTTTATGTTATACAGATCAGCCTGGGCTCTTATAATTAGCATTCTGAAAGGTTGTATTTAAGAGCTCAGTGGTGGTGGCCGCAGCTTATAGGGGTCAAATCTGGTGACAGGTTTCCTTTAGAGGAGTTATCCAGTCAGGCAGGTCCTTTCAATGTTTACTGGTTAATGCAAGTTATAGCGCCTATTCAATTTTAGAAACCTCTGTTGGGTAGTTCTGAACAGAATTGCAGTTATGTTCAACGGTTTTACATCCGGCCACCGCTGGAGCGTCTAATAGTTAAGAATAAGTCATCAATATCTGGTAAGTGGACAGCCCCTTTAAAAATCATCTTGCTGCTGTCTATTAGGCTCTGTGCCCACATGTGCGTATTGCATGCAGTTACACTGTGTTCTGCACCGCAGCGTAACTGAATGCGTCCTGCGTCCCCAGCACAATCTATGAAGATTGTGCATAATCTATAACAGTCTGTCTTGTACTGTTAATGATTGTTGTACGTATACCCTCTCTCACTTGTAAAGCACCATGGAATAAATGGCGCTATAATAATAAATAATAATAATAATAATCCATGCGCACGTTGCGTTTTAGAACGCAGCGATTTGCATGTTGCCAAATCGCTGCATTCTAAAAAGCAACATGTCACTTATTCTGTGCGCTTTGGATGCAGGTCCCGCTCTGTCTATGGTGGGGGTAGCAACCAGAGTGCATTAAATCGGCTTTTCAGTAGGCAGTGTTTCTGCAGCGATTTGAAGCGCACATGTGCTGTTCAAAGCGCTGCAGAAATTTCTGCAGGGACACAACGCAACGTGGGCACATACCCTTATACTGCATATATGGGGCTACAAATAATGAACTTCATAGCTCAGAATTAATTGTGGGTTATTATATTAGTGAGATATAAGGGGATGCTTCTTAATGAGCTATTTAAGATAATTAAGTTGCCTGTAAACTATTATTTCCGAGGCGCCCCTGTATGCCTTTATTAATGGTATCACAACATTTTATAAATCTCTGTTAGGCTATGTGCCCATGTTGCTTTTTTGTGTGCTTCTTATCTGCCAACCCATTCTTTTTCTTGTGTTTGTTCATTTTTTCACTTTGGGTTTTTTTCTATTTTTTTGGTGATTTTTTTTAGTTATGGCAATCGTGGGGGTTCTGGCGCTGTACCCTCGCGATCCCTGCCGGGTCTCCGGCTGATGTTACAGCTGGGACCCGGCTCTCACAGCCCTGAGTGGTACCCACGCCGCTTCCAGCAGTTTAACCTCCTGTTTGCTGCATTCAGTGCGATCGCAGTATTCAGAAGGCAGGGAGAGGAATCTCTTACCTCTCCCTGGTGATTGTGTCCCTGTATTGTGATCACAAAGACCCGATCACTGCCATAGCAATCCTGGGTCGTCACCATGACGACACCGGGTTACTGAGCTACAGATCGCCTCACAGACCATGTTGTATGCACGGTGTGTGAGGCAAAGTGCTGCAATATAATCCTCTGTAGTGATAAAGCATTGCAGGGGATTATAGAAACGCAACAAAAAACGCAGAAACAATTGACACGCTGCTTCTTTTTTCGGCAACAAACTCTGTAAGGAAAAAAAAGCCGCATGTGCACAGCAAGTCACAATTCTCATAGACTTTGCTGGGATGCTTTTTCCTTGTTTGTATTGATTAAAATAAGCAAGGAAAAATGCACGAAAAAAACCCGCAAGAAAGCCACATATGCAAATAGCCTTAGATTGTTAACACTGTGTGTGAATACCCAATTTAACAATTTTTTTGATCTGCTTTTTAAGGTGGTTTTCAGTGTGGACCTACTTGAATAAAAAGCATGTAATGAAAAACTCTTGGGTGCCGAATTTAAGCTAGGTACCTGGGTAGCTCTATATCTAGTATTAAATCCCTAAAATGTCATTAATTCCATGGTGCTGTTTAGGTGAGAAGGATTACATATATATAAAAAAATAAAGGGAACACTAAAATACCATTTTGTTGTTTACGTGTTCCCTTTATTTTTTTGAGCAATATATAAAACACGTATTACAGAAATTAAACAAACTGACAGAATGGTACAGAAGGAAATTACTGATTACTATCTCGGTTCATAGTTTCCCACATATTGTAATGGGGTTATATCTTTTTTCAAATATGTAAACTCCTATCAGTTTAAAAATATGCTATAAACAGGAGGGGAGGAAAAATATTTCTATATTTAAAAAAGTATGAAACATCTCAACTTTGACATTGAAATGTAAGACTTAAGCGGGCTTTACACGCTGCGATATCGTTAATGAATTATCGTCGGGATCACGGTGTTTGTGACGCACATCCGGCAACATTAACGATATCGCAGCGTGTGACCCTTATAAGCGACCTTAAACGATTGCAAAAGCAGTCAAAATCGTTTGCCGCGGAGAGGTCGTCCTGAATCAAAAAATCGTTTTCCGCTTATTAGCGATGTTGTTTGTCGTTTCTGTGGCAGCACACATCGCTATGTGTGACACCGCAGGAGCAACGAACATCTCCTTACCTGCATCGACCGGCAATGAGGAAGGAAGGAGGTGGGTGGGATGTTACGTCCTGCTCATCTCCGTCCCTCCGCTTCTATTGGACGCCTGTCGTGTGACATCGCTGTGACGCCGCACGAACCACCCCCTTAGAAAGGAGGCGGATTGCCGGCCAGAGCGACGTTGCAGGGCAGGTATGTGCGTGTGACGCTGCCGTAGCGATAATGTTCGCTACGGCAGCGATCACTACATATCGGCCGTAGCCCGTACGACGGGGGCGGATGCTATTGCGCTCGACATTGCCAGCAAATGCTAGCGATGTCGCAGCGTGTAAAGCCCGCTTAAGACATTGTAACTAATGCAAGACGAAATACCAGAAAAAAATGTAACAAGTCTGGCAGAAAAATAAATATATAATGCACTAATCAACATGAGCACAGAAATATCTACACCCGAATCATTCATTCCATACATGTGAATGGCAGAATTTCTGCAAACCTCCTTCTAATATATGTAACACTTCCAAAAAGTTCTGCAATAAATCTGCCATATATGAAAATACCATGTGGAGTGCTGTTCATAAAAATACGTACATAATAGAGATGAGCAAATCTTCTTAAATTAAAATGTCATGTATGACACAATTCTCTTTACCTGACACACAAATCTTCTTCACTGCGGTGCTGATACTATAAGCACAGTTTCTACAGTGTTTTTAATGAAACCTGTCAGGTCCAATATGCACCCAGGACCACGAGCAGTTCTGGGTGTATATTGCTTATCCCTGTCTAACCGTCCCTGTATACACTAGCATAGATAAAGAGATCTTTAGAAAAAGTATTTAGAAAGATCTTTTATCATATGCTAATGAGGCCAGGGACTAGTCACAAGAGTGTTAGTTCTCTTGGCTAGTTAGCCCCCTTAGCATGAAGAAAAACAACTTAGATCTATCATAATTGGTGAATAACACTAGACCCCATAATAAGCATGAAGAAAAACAAGCCCCCTTAGCATGGTAGCATGCCCCTGTGGGCGTGCTAACATGCTAATAAATGTGCAGCATCAATGGTATGGCCGATCTCACCGCTCTCTGCTGCCCCCGCACTAGACGCTGGAGATTTCAGCTCAGTGCGCATGATTAGAAGTCTCAGCAGTGCACATGATCAGAAGTGTACACATCCCGGCTTCAAACTGGTGTAGTGCGCATGACCGGACGTCCGGGGACATTCTAATCGTGCGCACTGAGCCGAAAAGGCAGCAGAGGTGAGCCGGACCATGCTTCTGATGCTGTGCATTCATTAGCATGTTAGCATGCCCACAGGAGCGTGCTTACATGCTAAGAGGGCCGACTAGCCAAAGGAACTAACGCCCTTACAACTAGTCGTTGGCCTCATTAGCATATTATAAAGAATCTTTAGAAATACTTTTTCTAAAGAGCTCTTTTCCTTTGCTACTATAGGCTGGCAGGGTTAGGCAGGGATTAGCAATATGCACACAGAACAGCTCCTGCACCTGACAGGTTCCCTTTAAGACTTTATTCTCTATGGCTAAGCTGTGAACTAGAAATAGAAGGAACAAGGTGAAGAGGAAGATTAGCAAGCCGAAGGCTTGATACTATCAAGATAACGGCGTTGAAGACCCTGGTGGACCTATCTAGGCTGCACAAGATCGATCTTCCTAAAAAGAGTTCATCCATCAAGTCGCCATGGCTCGAGATCAAGCTGACGGCTGCTAAAAGAAAGAAAAAAGCTGTGATCTAGATATAGAAGGAACAATTCAAAGAGGTAGACAAGCAACCCAACAATCAAGAAAACAGCAGAGAAGACTCTAGTGGACCTATCTAGGCTGCACAAGATCGTTCTTCCTACAGAGCATTCTTGCATCAAGTCGCCATGGCTTGAGTTTGAGCTGACGGCCGTTGAAAGAAAGAAAGAAGAAGCTGTGAACTATCCACCTCTCACTACTCAAATTCAATACAAAAAGGCTGTGATAGTTCCTCCTGATTGGCTGCGTTATACCATGTGATGTGATAATTGCAAGACATTATGGAAAAGCCCCCCAGGCTGCGCCTGAGATCCTGTGATTCTGGTTTGACTGATTCAATCTTCTACAAAGTGATAAATTGTGACAGTCATTTTAGGAAAAGCAAATTGTGTGTTATTCAAATTTGCCAACAAAAATTTGCTTTGATCATCTCTAATATTTATGTATACACAGCACTCAGAATAAATGAGTACACCCCCTCTGAAAAGTAAGATTTTAATCAATATCTCATTGAACCCAAGAACAATTTCTGAAATGTTGACAAGACTGAAGAACCTTTTATTAACCCATAACATGACAATAAAGTCAATAATATAACTTTCAATACAAAATCTTCAGTTTTACTCAAATTAGTTGATGCAAAAAAGAATCCACCACACATCCAAAACTACTACATCCAGTATGTTGTATGGTCGCCATAATTTTTAAAGCCACCAGCAAGTTTCCTAGCCTTTGAATAAACAAAGTGGTAGCACACTGCAAATCACTCTCTTTTTATTCTTCAAGAATTATCTATTTTAGAGCCTGGATGCTGAATGGAGAGTGATGACAACTCGTCTCTTCAAAATTCCCCATAGATGTTTTTGGTTGGGTTCAGATCATGAGACAAACTTGGCCACTGAATCACTTTCACCCTGTTCTGCTTCAAAAATGCAACTGTGGCCTTAGATGTGTGTGTTGTATCATTGTCAACTTGGAAAAGTGCACGTCTACCAAAGGCACAGAGTGATGGTAGAAGCTTCTCTTTCAATATAGAGCAGTACATCTGTAAATTCATGATATCATCAATGAAGTGTATCTCCCAGATACCAAAAGCATTTATGCAGCCTCACAGAAGGATACTGCAACCACCATGTTTAACTGTAGGTACCATACATTTTTCTTTGTGCTACTCCCCTTACATACAATTTTGAAGCCAGAAGATCCAAAAACATTTATCTTGGTCTCATCACTCGAGAGTATAGAGTCCATATAGTCTTCGTATTTTTCAACATAGGCTCTGGAAAATTGTGTACACAGGCTTTTTTGTGCATGAGCTTTTGGATAGCCTTTCTTTATGGATGACACTCATGCATGCTATTCTTCTGCAGTATTCATCTTACTGTGTCATGAGAAACACACATCAGTTTGGGTTTAAACTGCTTTAGATAACTGCAGTGAGTGAACTTGCATGTCAATTTTCTTAAAACCTTCTCATCAGAAGAGAAGTTTTTAAGTGTTAACATCCATAGTTGATCTCATAGAATGGTAGAGTTGAAAGGGACCTCAAGGGCCATCTGTATGTCTCAGTGAGATGATTGTAATTACTTCTTTGTTACATTTTGTATAACTTTTGCTACAGTATTCTGACTAATAAGTAAAGCATTGCTGATCTTCTGGGAGCCTTCAACTTTCTTGTGTAAAGAAATTATTTTCTTTCTCAGTTCTTATGATTTCTCTTCCATGTGGTGCCGTTGCAGACAGCATGGAATGGGAAGGGGTTTTCTTCAAGTAACGCCTTTTTATAGTCAACTATATGCTGGACACCTATGTAATGAATTATAAGATTTGCTTGTAGTTCAATTCTTGTGAATTAGAATTCTACAGCATAAACTTTAGCTTTGGTCATAAGACTTTAAATAAATAAATCTTTATTTTTATATAGCGCTAACATATTCCGCAGCGCTTTACATACATCAGGAACACTGTCCCCATTGGGGCTCACAATCTAAATACCCTACCTGTATGTCTTTGGAATGTGGGAGGAAACCGGAGTACCAGGAGGAAACCCACGCAAACACAGGGAGAACATACAAACTCCTTGCACATGTTGTCCTTGGTGGGATTTGAACCCAGGACCCCAGCGCTGCAAGACTGCAGTGCTAACCACTGAGCCACTGTGCTCCCTAACTGACTTTCATCAGGGTGTACTCAATTTTGCAACATGGTCTTGGAATCTGTTGGTGTGCAAAATAACACATCCTGTTAACTTGTTTACAATCAATGACTCACATTTTTGGGAGTATTTTTTAGCTTGGTATTCCATAGAAAATGTTAATTCTGATAAATGCACCGTGTGTGTAAATATGTAAATATATGCAATGTCAGTAAATTCTTAAACACTGTCCTATATTGGAAGCTAAATATATATATATATATATATATATATATATATATACATATATATATATATATATATATATATATATATATGTATATATATATATATATATATATATATATATATATATATATATAAAATAAAATAAATATAGATAATAATAAATAATAATAAATATAAATAATAATATAAATTAGATAATAATAATAATTTTATTCATTTATATAGCGTTATTAATTCCACAGCACTTTACTTACATTGGCAACACTGTCCCCATTTGGGCTCACAATCTAGAGTCCCTATCTGTATGTCTTTGGAGTGTGGGAGGAAACCCACGCAAACACGGGGAGAACATACAAACTCCTTGCAGATGGTGTCCTTGGTGGGATTTGAACCCAGGACCCCAGCGCTGCAAGACTGCAGTGCTAACCACTGAGCTACCGTGCCGCCTGTATAATAATAATAATAATAATAATAATAAAATAAAATATAGAAATATATGTGAAAATGTATTAGTTACCTTTCTTGGAAAGGGTTTGCAAATGACACAGCATTATTTGTTGGGTTATTCCCAGAAATACAGGGTGTCTTCTTTCCAAAGAATACGGTATAATTTACTGATTTGTGAGGGACTCAATGGTCTGGAAGTCCAAGAATGGGGCTCTACAGCCCCATCCTGAATGAGGTGCATATGCCATTTATTTTCAATGAGACTCGGCTTGCTCCCGCCACTTCCATCAACAAAAAAAGGATCAGTCAAGCATAAGCACCTCTAATCCATTCAATATGAGGCTACAGAGTCCCATTCTTGTGGTCCCAGAGCCCCGATCTTGGAAATATCTTTGGGGCTCCCAGTGTTTGGACCCCCAGTGATCAGCAAATTATCCACTATCTTATTAATAGGGGATACCTTGTTTATTTTGGAATAACCTTTTAATCTTTATAGGCATTTATGTTACTACTTGGTAATTTCAGTTTATTATTTTGAGATTCCCATGTTACACTGACCAAATTATATACTACGTTTCCTTAGTGCTAACTTGTAACAAGCCAATAGTCACAGCTGAACCGGGAACCGCAGCTTTTCACTACACACGAATGTTATGAATCAGATAGTATTGGCAGGTGCTTTGCACCTTCATGTTCTGCCCATTCCAAAATGAAAAATATTTCTCTGTTCATTTCCCTTTTGAAGTAAGTATAAGGAGTCAATTATGCTACGCCAACCTATATTTAACTGCAAAACAGACTATTCGTAGTTGTTCATCAATCAAAAGCAGTTTAGTTCAGAGTTTCTAAATCTGGGGGGATATGATTTGGAAGCAAATACGCAGTATTTCTGCTGTGTCCTGCTGCGGGAGGTTCTCTCCTCTTCACCTGTAAAATTTGTGAGCGGTAAGAGCTAGTGATGAGCGAGTACTACCATGCTCGGGTGCTTAGTACTTATGATGAGCGAGTACTACCATACTTGGATGCTCGGTAGTCATAACTAGTGATGAGCGATTACTACCATGCTCGGGGGCTTGATACTCATAACTAGTGATGAACGAGCACTACCATGCTCGGCTGCACAGTACTTGAACTAGTGATGAGCAAGTACTACCAATGCTCGGGTGCTTGGTACTCATAACTAGTGATGAGCGGGCACTATCATGCTCGGGTGCTTGGTACTCCTAACTAGTGATGAGTGAGCACTACCATGCTCGAGTGCTCAGTTCTCAAAATGATCAGATCAGGCGCTTGGACAGGCTCAACTCAAGTACCAAGCATAATTGAAATTAATGGGGAACTCAAGTATTTTTCCAGAAGATCTTCTGGAAAAATGCTCGAGTTTCCCAATTAACGTCCATTATACTTAGTACACGAGTTGAGCCCATCTAAGCGGCCGATCTGGTTGTTTCGAATGTCGAGCACCATTAATAGATCCGCTCTCCATAGACTGCAATGTTAAAAAAACAGATCCATCAGAAATCAGTTATTTAACAACGGACAAAAAAGTTGTACTTGTACAACTTTTTTCCCAACAGATCTCTGCAGGATCTGTTCTAACGGATGATTACATGTGAACATTGACTATACGCTTGATACTGGCAGATGGGCTCACATATTTTGATCAAACTTAATACAAAGTACCATGATTTTAACACTATATTCTATATGACATATCATGCAATTCAAGATTCATACCTTCACAGTGTGATTGTATTTATTTGTTGGGGTTTTTTGCTTTTGTCTTGTGCCCTCTGCAATATCATATCTTGAATCAGTTACATTAGTGATTACATGAATCAGCATTGACCTCCAAACGTGCAAAAGAAATAAAAGCTATGAGCTGTTCTTGGTTGTCCTGTTTCCTATAAAGAAAAAGTTGACATTCCTTTCAAGTATTGTATTACATCCTCATTTGTATTCTAAATGCAGTCCTAACATGTCTACTGCCGTCTGATCACCCGGGTGAAAGGACCAGAGCAGTACAAATTTCAGCGCCCAGCATGGCCTCTACAACTGGTGCCACCATGATTAATTGGCGTCCTTACATTATTGATTTTTTTTTTTGCCCATGTTAAGTCATGTAATTTGCCTAAAGCTTTTCACTTGCAACAAACCTTGTTTTCGCTACATTTCCATCTACTGGGGAAACATCTGTTAGTTTCAAATACAAAATAAGGCCCCTTTTTATGTATACAAAGTACTATATATATATATATATATATATATATATATAGATATATATATATATGTATATATAAAAAAATTATATATTTTGTATAAATGTATATACAGTATATATATATATATATATATATATATATATATATATATATATGTATATATATATATGTATGTATATCTATATACTAGCTGTACTATCCGGCTTCGCCCGGGTTAATAACTGCTGTTAACAAAATAGAATGTATTAACAAAAATTTATTCTGCACACAAAAACCACAAAACGCATAGAACTGTAATTATTAAAGGCAAATACTAAGCTAATAGAAGCATTTCACAACATATATTTCAACACCCCAGATATGCCACACAGATTTAACTAAATTGGCCAAGTAATGTGCTCCGTCTATCTCTTTCCAGGTCTGTCTCTTTCCAGGTCTGTCTCTTTCCCCGTCTATCTCTTTTCCCGTCTGTCTCTTTGCCTGTCAGTCTCTTTCCAGGTCTGTCTCTTTCCAGGTCTGTCTCTTTCCCCGTCTGTCTCTTTCCAGGTCTGTCTCTTTCCCCGTCTGTCTCTTTCCAGGTCTGCCTCTTTCCCTGTCTGTCTCTATCTCTCTGTCTCTTTCCCTGTCTGTCTCTCTCTCTGTCTAGATCTCTCTGTCTCTCTCTATCCGTCTCCCCACCAACATCTTATTACCTCACATATAAGCTTCTTATACTATGAATGTCTTTTGTTCCAATATCAATCAATCACAGCTCCTACTAATAACCTGTAGTTCCAGGCTCAATTTACTTTAATAGAGGCATGTTTTTTGGAGAGTAACTGTAAAGTGAGGGGTTAAATTTTCCTGTCAAAACATAGTCTACGACGTTCCCTGGGTCACATGAGCTGTCTGTGCAAAATTTCGTGATTGTAAATGCGACGGTGCGGATACACTTTTCGTTTCACTTTTTCCCCATTATGTAGAGAGGGGCAAAATTGATTGGTAAATTGGAACGTGCGGGGTTAAAATTTCGCCTCACAACATAGCCTATGACGCTCTCGGGGTCCAGACGTGCGAGTGTGCAAAATTTTGTTGCTGTAGCTGCGACGGTGCAGATACCAATCCCGGACACACACACACACACACACACACACACACACACACACATACATATACACACACACACACATACATATACATACACACATTCAGCTTTATATATTAGATATATTGTATATAAAACCCTTTTTGTCAAATAATTCAAATGTATTTAAAACTAGGACCCGGTGACGTGTGCCCCCACTTATTGCTGTGCCACTCAATCAGGGCATTTTGCTGGTATATTAATTAACTTGGAATATATATGATCATCATATTTTTCTATGAACCTCATAGATAAAATTTTGGCATTCTGCTGTATGACACTTCCTTCAGAGAAAAGAGAATGGCGCTTATATTCTCATTGGACATTGTAGTTCAAAAGTACACACAGTTCTTGACACAGTTCCTGGTTGTCCCAAAGCCTCTGACGTCAGTGACGAGTCAAGAAATAATTTCTCTTTTTCTCAGGTGACACATTTCACCTTTGCTCAGGTTTTATACACGCAGAGATTCTTGAAGGTAAACTGTGCCAGCAATGTGGCACTTATTACACATAGCTACCTTATTTAAAGGGACGCTAACCCCAAAACTTAAAATGTCATTCATTATTCATTTATAAATTGCCCTATACCTTCAGAGAACTTGATATTGTATGCTGCTGTGTACGATATCAGCTTGTACCAAGAGTCTTTCTGAGAATTATAATATATTGACACACAGGGGTTTTTTTTTTTTAGGAAGAAGTGGATCTGCTCCAAAATTCACATTAAAAAAACAATTCTTGGAAAAAATTGTTGGAATAAACTTTTATAATAACCTACCCTTAGCAACTTTTGACTAAAATTTGCACTAAACTAAACTTCCCACTCTCAGCTGTAAGACTTCTCCCGAGCTGCACCAATTCTCTAGAATGCTCTACCCCAAGAAATTAGGATTTACCACAACTTACATGATTTTTGGTGCTCTCTAAAAACACATTTTTAGAGCAGCTTATCAGGTTCTGTAATCAAAGTCCTTTCATATATAGCCCATTCACTACTTCTCTGAAAATAATTCTCCACCAAACTATATACTGCAACCAAATGCACAACAAATATTGGCTGGTGACTGGCTCATGCAGCCTTTTATCTATCCCACATTTGCTCAAAATGGCTGGACCGTCGTAGTTAATAGGTATTTGTACATCCTTGTGTCACCCCCAACTCATTGTAGATTGTAAGCTCTTATTATCATTATTTTTGCTTTATTATATTTTCTATAAGTGTTACTTATGAATGTTTGTATATGAACCTCTGAATTGTAAAGCGCTGCAGAATATGTTGGCGCTATAGAACTAAAGATTATTATTATTAATAGAAGTTTTCCAGCAATTTTAAAACAAGTTATTGTGCTTATCTGATCCTTTCCCTTTTTTCATAGAAAAAGAGAAGAACTAGATACTACAATAAGGGGGTGATGGGGCGTGTTGGGGGCTAGTGGTGGGTGGAGCTGGCACCTTTGGGGTTTCACTCTTAGGATGCGAAGACATCTGAAATATCATTGTCATGATGGCCAGGCGTAGGTTACACAAAAGTCACATTTAGGGTAATATTTATTAGAATGGTGATCTACCAAGACATTTGTAACCTATGTACATGTATACAGGGCATGTAATTGGTGCAACCTGTGCACCCGCACAAGGGCTCAAGAGGTAAGGAGTAGGGATGATCGAATACCGCAAATATTCGGCAACGCCCATATTCGCCGAATAGGTAGCCGCTATTAGACGATTTGCGAATATTCGATGCGCAATGTAAGTCTATGGGAAACCTGAATAGTTGCCGAATAGCAACTATTCGGGCTTCCCATAGACTTACATTGCGCATCGAATATTCGCATAGCGGCGACCTATTCGTCAGATATTCGCGAAGCCGAATATTGCCGA
Organism: Anomaloglossus baeobatrachus; assembly: GCF_048569485.1. Classification (NCBI taxonomy): domain Eukaryota; kingdom Metazoa; phylum Chordata; class Amphibia; order Anura; family Aromobatidae; genus Anomaloglossus; species Anomaloglossus baeobatrachus. The sequence continues at coordinate 491,561,542 of NC_134358.1, forward strand.
ATACTTGTGATATTCAATCATCCCTAGTAAGGAGGCCCATTTCTACCTTGAAAGCAGGTGCGATTTGGCATTTTTATGACTTATTAGGCTACAAAGGGCCCATACATTGTTCTTACACAGGAACCCTCTGTGTCCACCAGTGCATGTATATACAGTATGTTTTATGATTGTGTTGTATACCCCACACACTTTATCCAGAAATACTAATTCATAGTAGAGCAAGTGCTGATAATTACAAAGAGTATAATTGAATAATATAAAATATATCCACTATTGGTAGAACAGACAATATAGTGCATCTACAAATACATCCACAACTTGTAATAAAGCATTTCACTATTAAAAAAAAAATCACATTTTGAAGTAACAAAATACATGGATAGATGGGTGCCAATAAAAGTGTCCACCAACACAATATATTATCAAGTTTATCAAGTGAGAGTACAACTCATAGGAAGTTGGGTGACAACCCAGAAGCTGGTATGGGAGCAACAGAGGTAGCCACCTAGCATTGCCTAAGGCCTCTGCCACACTCACGTGAAATTCACGCACGTGCTGAGAGACACGTATTTTCCCTGCGTGTTGCGTGCAGGTAAGTACGTGTCTCTGGTACGTGCGGGACACGTGTGTTCTACGTGTGCTATCCGCGATAGCACACGTAGAATCGGTAATTATTATACTCACCTGGTCCTTCCTGATGTCCGCGCTGCTGTCCGTGGTGCTGATCCTCGGTCTCCAGCCCTCCCGTCTCCCCTCTGCTGCTGCTGCCAGGCAGTGAAGTGAATATTCAATGAGAATAATGAGCGGCGGTCGGCAGCAAGAGGCAGCAGCGGCAGAGACAGGAGGGCTGGAGAAGGTGAGTTAATGTTTTTTTTTTTTTTCAATGACATGTGTGTTTTCTCCGGCGCGTGTCACACGGGACCGCATCCACACTACACCCGTGTGGTGCGGGTGCGGGCCGTGTGACACCCGTGCTGCCGGTGAAAAAACGGACATGTCAGCGCTTTCAAAAACGCACACACGTACAAACGCACACGGAAACACGTTCCGTGTGGTTTTACGTGTGTGTGCCTGCTACAATAGGGTAGCATTGGTTAACGTGTCTCCGTGCCGCCGGTACGTGTAAAAAATGACAAACACGTGCCGGAGGCACGGATGTGTGGCGCAGGCCTAAGGGAGATATATTATAGATGTTATGTAAAGGCAAATACTTTGCAGCAGTATTATAAAATGGGATTGCTTTACAGGAAGCCCATAGTGTGCGATTGTGCAATACCACCCTCACCCCCCCAGGCCACTACACACTAGTTAAAGTCTCATCAGATCTAACGCCCCCCTTACACATCACAATAGCTGATGATCATGGCATGATGTGGACTTATGTAGTGGGTAGACATGGTATGATATGGACAGCCTTTCCTGAAGGGCATGGTATGATGTGGACAGGCTTTTCTGAGGAGCATGGTATGATGCGGATAGACATAGTGGGTAGACATGGTATGATATGGACAGCCTTTCCTGAAGGGCATGGTATGATGTGGACAGGCTTTGCTGAGGAGCATGGTATGATGCGGATAGACATAGTGGGTAGACATGGTATGATATGGACAGCCTTTCCTGAAGGGCATGGTATGATGTGGACAGGCTTTGCTGAGGAGCATGGTATGATGCGGAAAGACATAGTGGGTAGACATGGTATGATATGGACAGCCTTTCCTGAAGGGTGTCACGCTCCCCGGGTCCTCGGCTCCCCTTCCCGGGTCTCCTGTCCCGCTCCCCGGCTCACCTGCCACGCTCCCCGCGTCCCAGCCTCTTGTGCCCGTCCTTCCTAGGCTCCCTGGCCGCCGATCCCGGCGCCCGACGGCCTCCCAGGCCCTGGCCGGCTCCCCTGCGTCCTCCTCTCAGCCTCCTTCCCTGGCTTCTGGCACCCGGGCCGCGCGCATGCGCATTAGGGCGCGCGCGCGGTCACTGACCCTTTCTTAAAGGGCCAGCGCCCATTAACAGGAAATGAGGTTAGACAGGTACGGGGTATAAAGGGGGTTCTTGTCCAAGGGGGCGGGGCCTGATCTTCGTGTTTTCTGAGCTAGGAGTCAGGTCTCCTTGTGTTTTCCTGCCATACTTACGTATCTCTCTTCTAGAGCTGATCCCGCCACGCCATCCAGTCCTGCTGAATCCCGAGCCCCGCACGCTGTCCGTCTGCCATCTGACAGTCCGTACCATCTCGGATCCCTGCGGTGACCCGTCATCTTGCTCCAAAGGTTCCGGACCCCGCCTGACATCATCTTGGCTTCCGAACCTGAGCTACGTCACCCGGACTGCCATCTGTGACTCCGTGGTCCCAGGGACTCCTCCGCTACCTTCACTTGCACGGACTGTTCTGCTGCCCATCAGTGCTTCAGCTACCGGACTCCCTACCACCATCTTAGAGTTCGGCCCAGTGGATCCACCTCCTGGGTCTGCCCGACCGCCCGGCCCTGACAGTAAGATCAGGCCATGGATCCCGCTGCAGCACTATTGGCCCTGCAAGAGGAACTCCAACGCCAGCGTGAAGTCCAGACCCGCATGCTGCAATTTATGACCTCCGTGGACACCCGCCTGTACACGTTACAAGCATCAATGACGCCTGCGGCAACCAGGTCCCCCACTAGGCAATCCACGGCTCCCGCACCAGTGGCAGCCGCGTCGGATGCCTCCCGACTCCGTTTGGCGTCACCACCTCGTTATGCTGGAGATCCCAAGACCTGCAGGGGCTTCATAAACCAATGTTCCCTTCATTTCACGCAGCTGCCACATCTGTTTGCCTCCGACCAAGCCAAGGTCGCCTTCATCATGTCTCACCTGGAGGGCGAGGCACTGGCGTGGATGAACCCCTTGTGGGAGAAGGAGGACCCCATGACCAAGGATCTTCAAGAGTTCCTGCAGGCCTTTCGCAGTACCTTTGACGAGCCGGGACGCGCCTCTGCGTCTGCTTCATCACTTCTCCGCCTACGTCAAGGAACACTGACGGTGGGCCAATACGCCATCCGTTTCCGCACTTTGGCTTCTGAACTCGGGTGGAATAATGAGGCCCTGACAGCCGCCTTCTGGGAAGGACTTTCGAGTCGCATCAAAGATGAGTTGGCGGGTCGTGACGTGCCCTCCACCCTAGATGCCCTGATTGCCCTAGCCACTCGAGTGGACATTCGTTTTCAGGAGCGCTCCAAGGAGCTGGTTCGTGAGCGACGTGCGGTACGGCACTCCTCCCCGCCACAGAAATCCTCTGTGCCACAGTCATCAACAGCTGGGATTCCTGTCCACGAACCCATGCAGGTTGACCGAGTAAGACAGTCTGACCAACGTCGAGCAGAGCGGCTCGCCAAGGGCCTCTGCTTTTACTGCGGAGAGGGCACACATCTCCTACGCTCCTGTCCGGAAAGGCCGGGAAACTCCAAAGCCTAGGGTTGGTAGGAGAGGCCACCCTAGGTGCTGGGACTCTCTCAGACCCAGTTATGTGGACGGTACAAGTATCAACAGGAGAGACGCGCTTCACGGCTGAGGCATACCTCGACTCCGGAGCAGCAGGCAATTTTATCCAGCAGGCCACGGTGGACAAATACCAGCTGCCTGTTACTCTACTCGAGAAGCCCCTACTGATTGCCTCGGTGGATGGGAGACCCCTCTCTGATACCATCTCCTGGATCACCAAGCCGGTGGAACTGCGTATCGGTGCTCTGCACACCGAGAACATCTCTCTCTACGTCCTTCCACACATGTCCCATCAAATCCTGCTGGGACTTCCTTGGTTGCGAACACACGAACCATCAGTCAGCTGGGGTACTGGCGAAATCACCCGTTGGGGCTCTGCCTGTCATGAAAGATGTATAAAGTCTATACAACCAGTCCGACGACCTCCGGTTCCTGAGTACCTACCGGGTCTGCCCTCGGCCTATTGGTCCTTCGCGGACGTTTTTGACAAGAAGGAGTCCGAGGTACTTCCGCCACACCGTCCCTACGATTGCGCCATCGACCTGCTCCCAGGAACAACACCACCTCGAGGATGGATATATCCGTTGTCTCCAGCCGAAACCAGGGCCATGTCCACCTACATCACGGAAAGCCTGGCAAAGGGATTCATCCGGAGATCCTCCTCTCCTGCGGGAGCAGGCTTCTTCTTCGTTAAGAAGAAAGAGGGTGACCTACGCCCATGCATTGACTACCGGGGCTTGAATCAGATTACCATAAAAAACAAGTACCCTCTACCGCTCATCCCCGAATTATTCGATCGGCTCAGAGGAGCCCGTGTGTTCACCAAACTGGATCTTCGGGGTGCCTACAACCTAGTTCGTATCCGCTCTGGAGACGAATGGAAGACCGCGTCTAATACTCGCGATGGGCACTATGAATACTGCGTGATGCCCTTCGGTCTGTGTAACGCTCCTGCCGTATTCCAAGAACTGGTGAACGACATTTTCCGGGACCTCCTCTACGTATGTGTAGTAGTGTATCTGGATGACATCCTTGTCTTCTCTCCGGACCTCCAGACCCACAGAGAGAACGTAAAGCTGGTTCTACAAAGACTGAGAGAGAATCATCTCTACGCCAAATATGAAAAGTGCGTCTTTGAGCAGTCTTCTCTTCCTTTCCTGGGATACATCATCTCGGGTACTGGGCTGCAGATGGATCCAAAGAAGGTCTCCTCCATCCTCCACTGGCCTCCCCCGTCTGGACTGAAGGCAATCCAACGGTTCCTGGGATTTGCCAACTACTACCGCCAGTTTATCCCTCACTTCTCCGCCCTGACTGCCCCTCTCTCCGCTCTGACCAAAAAGGAGGCTAATCCAAAGGACTGGTCACCTGCGGCCGACGCCGCGTTTTGCTCCCTGAAGCGAGCATTCGCCTCCTCTCCTGTACTCCACCGACCGGAGTTAAACCGCCAGTTCACCTTAGAGGTGGATGCCTCCTCCTCAGGAGCCGGAGCAGTGCTCATGCAAAAATCCTCCTCCGGGAAGATGGTGACTTGCGGTTTCTTCTCTAAAAGCTTCTCAGCACCTGAACGTAATTACACCATCGGTGACCGAGAACTATTGGCGGTCAAACTGGCTCTGGAGGAGTGGCGCTACCTCCTGGAAAGAGCAGTGTACCCTGTGATTATCTACACGGACCACAAGAACCTGGAATACCTGCGGTCCGCTCAGCGACTGAACCCACGACAAGCCAGGTGGTGCTTATTCTTTGCCAGGTTTGACTTCCAGCTTCACTTCCGACCCGCAGACAAGAATATACGCGCTGATGCCTTGTCTAGGTCTCTCATGCCTCTGGAGCAGGAGGAAGAGACTACCCAACCTATCATCTCTCCTAGCAAGATTGTTCCGGTGGCCCCTGTCACTCTGGCCCAGATACCACCCGGGAAGACCTATGTCTCTGAGACCGACAGGCAAAAAGTGTTACACTGGGGTCATGCCTCGAAAACAGCCGGCCATGCAGGCCAGAAGAGAACATGGGGTGCGATTGTACGCCATTACTGGTGGCCATCCCTTCGCACGGACGTTGCCGCCTTTGTCTCTGCCTGCCCCTCTTGTGCCAGGAACAAGACGCCCAAACACCTGCCCTATGGCCGTCTTCTGCCTCTGCCGATACCCTCAGTTCCATGGCAACACATAGCGATGGACTTTATTACGGACTTGCCAGTATCATCCGGACACACAGTCATATGGGTCGTGGTGGATCGGTTCTCCAAAATGGCTCACTTCGTCCCTATGCCCGGACTGCCCTCTGCTCAGGAACTCGCGGAAGCCTACATACAACATATCTTCCGCTTGCATGGCTTTCCTTCCCACATCGTGTCCGACAGAGGAACTCAGTTCACCTCCCGCTTCTGGAGGGCTCTCTGCAAACATCTGGGAGTGACTCTGGACTTTTCTTCCGCTTACCATCCTCAGTCTAATGGCCAAGTGGAAAGGGTCAATCAAATCTTGACCTCCTTCTTACGTCACTATGTCAACGCCCATCACGACGACTGGTCCACGCTTCTGCCTTGGGCTGAATTCTCCCATAACCACCACGTCAGTGAGTCGTCCTCCAAATCTCCCTTCCATGTCGTTTACGGACTGCAGCCTTCCGTCCCGTTGCCTATATCCCCTTCTTCGGATGTCCCTGCTGCTGATACTGTAGCCCGTGACTTCGCTACTATTTGGGACTCTGTCAAGGCGTCCCTTGGGCGCGCTTCCCAGCGGATGAAGAAACACGCTGACAAAAGGCGTCTAGACCCTCCGTGTTTCTCTCCTGGTGACCTGGTCTGGCTTGCTTCCCAGTACATCCGACTGAAGATACCTTCCTACAAGCTGAGTCCTCGCTACATCGGGCCGTTTAAGATCCTCAGCAAGATCAATGAGGTCTCCTACAAACTGAGGCTTCCGACCACGATGAAAATACCCAACTCCTTCCACGTCTCTCTACTCAAGCCGGTGTTCCTTGGTCCCTTCTCCGCTGCTGCCAGTCCGGCTCCTCCTCCTATTGCTGAGGACGACATCTATGCGGTAAGGGATATCGTGGCCATGAAGACTGTTCGTGGCCGGCAGTTCTTCCTGGTGGACTGGGAGGGGTATGGTCCTGAGGATAGATCCTGGGAACCCAGGGAGAACGTGGGCTCTCCTCTGATCCGTGCCTTCATGTCCCGGTTGCGGGGAGGGGGGCGTGGGGAGGGGGGTACTGTCACGCTCCCCGGGTCCTCGGCTCCCCTTCCCGGGTCTCCTGTCCCGCTCCCCGGCTCACCTGCCACGCTCCCCGCGTCCCAGCCTCTTGTGCCCGTCCTTCCTAGGCTCCCTGGCCGCCGATCCCGGCGCCCGACGGCCTCCCAGGCCCTGGCCGGCTCCCCTGCATCCTCCTCTCAGCCTCCTTCCCTGGCTTCTGGCACCCGGGCCGCGCGCATGCGCATTAGGGCGCGCGCGCGGTCACTGACCCTTTCTTAAAGGGCCAGCGCCCATTAACAGGAAATGAGGTTAGACAGGTACGGGGTATAAAGGGGGTTCTTGTCCAAGGGGGCGGGGCCTGATCTTCGTGTTTTCTGAGCTAGGAGTCAGGTCTCCTTGTGTTTTCCTGCCATACTTACGTATCTCTCTTCTAGAGCTGATCCCGCCACGCCATCCAGTCCTGCTGAATCCCGAGCCCCGCACGCTGTCCGTCTGCCATCTGACAGTCCGTACCATCTCGGATCCCTGCGGTGACCCGTCATCTTGCTCCAAAGGTTCCGGACCCCGCCTGACATCATCTTGGCTTCCGAACCTGAGCTACGTCACCCGGACTGCCATCTGTGACTCCGTGGTCCCAGGGACTCCTCCGCTACCTTCACTTGCACGGACTGTTCTGCTGCCCATCAGTGCTTCAGCTACCGGACTCCCTACCACCATCTTAGAGTTCGGCCCAGTGGATCCACCTCCTGGGTCTGCCCGACCGCCCGGCCCTGACAAAGGGCATGGTATGATGTGGACAGGCTTTGCTGAGGAGCATGGTATGATGCGGATAGACATAGTGGGTAGACATGGTATGATATGGACAGACTTTGCTGAGGGGTATGGTATGATCAGGACAGACGTAATTGGTAGGTATGGTATAATATGGACAGCCTTGACGTATCTAAAAGGGATAATTGGGTCTCCAATGTACAAGACCCCTCTTAACCACTCTACTTGAAATAAAGACATAACAACTTTTTATGGACGAATGGCCACAGCTTTTATTTAAACGGTATACATGTATCAAAACTTGTGGCTCAACATGCCACCCTCTTTTAACATAAACCGATACATGTATACCCTCCCAACTGACAAACAACCGATAGGTCCGTCCAAGAAGCCAACAATCATTCTTATCCCCCGGCCGTAACATACAACCGGCCCAGAGGACCACCTCGGCCGTGACCAACCAACCCAAGGTGTGGGGTAATAACGTTCCATCGTTAAAATACCCCTCCCCAGAACCTGCAGGACCTACGCCCACAAGTTCCCAATCCTGTCTGAAGCCACTACCCCTGAGTGACTTCATACTCCCCACCGACTATCGGTGCTTCCGGCCTCTAGGAACGGACCTATCCCCCCGCTGCGACAAACAAAGAGCCACCATATAAAACCATTTGTTTTTTTTGTTTTTGTTTTTTTTTGTTTTTTTTTTTTTGTTTTTTTTTTTTAATGTTTTCATTTTTTTTTTTTTATACATTAAGGGCGGGTGGGCGGGCCACACAAGAATGGCACCAAGGCAAAAGAGGAGGTACTGAAACTAACTGCCCCTTATAAACCCCCCCCTTTCTCCCCACCCCTTATGAGCTCTGGCCCAATCCTCGCCGCTCACCAAACCACCAATCCCCTAATCCCTTACACAGCCCTATTACTCTCCAAGATTAACCCCTTTCTACCCTATACCCTCCCGATAGTCATGGGGCTCATTCACCCCTATGGGGCTCATTGCCCATCTTTCCTGAAGGGCATGGTATGATGTGGACTGATGTAGTGGGTAGACATGGTATGATATGGACAGACTTTGCTGATGATTATGGTATAGCATTGAAAGACTTAATGGGTAGACATGGTATGATATGGACAGACTTTGCTGATGATCATGGTGTAGCGTTGAAAGACTTAATGGGTAGACATGGTATGATATGGACAGATTTTGCTGATGATCATGGTATGATGTGGACAGACATAGTGGGTTGACATGGTATGATATGGACAGTTGCTGATATGACTTCGCTGGTATGATGAGGACAGACAGTGCGTAGATACGGTATGATTTGGACAGACTTTGCTGAAGGACATGGTATGATATGGACTATTGTAGTGGGTAGACACAGTATAATATGGACAGACTTTCCTGAGGGCCATGGTATTATGTGGACAGTGACACTGGAACTGTTTTGTTAACATTGAAGCCTATGGATCCTTTAAATAGCCATTTGCTTTCTTCCATTTGAAACTGATCCAGTATTTGAAAAAATGGATCTTTTTCAAATGGAATCAAAATTGATAGTTATTTAATGGATCTGTTTTCAATAGACTGTAAAAAAAAAAACAAAACCAGTTTTAATCAGTTTTTTCTTTTTTTTGTCGGACAAAAAGTTGTGTCTGTTCCAACGAATGATTACTGGACATGTGAATTTAGCCTCTTTGTGTCCCACATGTTTAGAAATGCCAGGTATGTTGTTTTTGTGTATAATGATAGTTTTTGTGCATTAGACCTTTATTAGCTTCAAAGAAGGTGAGAGTGGATCCCCCTCTGTACAGTGGGCCATTCATTGACATAGAATTGGGATGGTCTGATTCATGAGAAAGCTACATGCCAGACAATGGTGCTATTGATCCTCACAGCTGGAATCTGATTGGAAAGATAAGGGGTAGATCAGTTAGAATACATGGTGTTTTAAAGCCATTTAGGGGGAAAATGCAGGAATATACCTTGAAATGGGCAGAAGTCAGGCCAGTTTCACACACCAGGCTTTTTTTTGGTGTGCTGGACCCATTTTTGATCAGTGTCTCCATTTTTACAATACTTGTTGCATTGTTTTTCTTGAATGAAAAAAATATTTAAATTCTTTGTCTCATGACATCCGTTTGTTATATATATTTTTCACATGGGGCCATTAACTTGCATTGGCGAGTTTCATTAGATCAGTGTCAGACAAGTTTCCATTTTTGGGGGAGTATCGATCTGCAAAAAAGGACATCAGAAAAGGTACATTGACTGTAATAGGTCTGTGATCTGTATGCAAAAATAACAGATAGCACACAAACTGCAAAAAGTGATACATAAAAGCCGACTGCAGCACAGTCCTGTGCAGTATATACTGTGAGGCACACAGAGATATGGCTCCATACAACAGAGCCTTGAGCACTTTCTATGCCACTGCATGGGCTATTGTGTAGAGAGTAGCAGCAGTATCAGTTTTCTTTGTTTATGGTCTATAAGGTGTTATATTCAAATTAAGATATTATTATTTAAAGCAGCCTTCCCCAGCTCCAGTCTTCATGGCTCCCATCAACAGGGCATGCTTTCAGGATTTCCTTAGCATTGTGGAGGTGTTGCAATGATCACCTGTGCAGGTGCTTAAATTATCACCTGTATAATACTTAGGAAATCCTTAGTGCCCTTTCCAAATACTGATGGTTCCTATTGACTTTGTCCTCCCTTCTTGGTTTGTTCCTCGCCAGGCATTTCTAATTTCCTTGTTGATGTTTGCTCTATCACACTCTGGGTTGGGTTATATATGTTCACCGTTCACTGCACTTCCTTGCTGGCTATACCTCTAGATGTACTTATTTCAAGGAGTTCCAGCTTGGTATACACCACTTGAGTGCCTGCTATGATTCGGTTTGTTTTACTTCTCAGCACCTATTCATTTCACTTTATATGAATGTGGTTAGTTTCCTCACTCTAGGTTTTTGTATCCTCCTCCACACCTTCCCTTTCCTTTGTAAGCAGTGTGTGTCGGCCTCCTCTTTGGTCCTTCAGGAGGTATGAGAAATGCCTCAACGGCCTTTTATGGAGTCAGGTCCAAGGTGTTGTTGATAATTTTTTGGATAGAGTCTTACTAGTCCGTGAAGGGACCAGTTGGGTGCGGCCATGTCTTCTCGCTGTAGAAGATCTTTATCCCCTTTCTGTTCGGGTGTGTGTACGTTCATAACACTTTGATAACTAGTCCAAGGTTGGTCCTTGGCCAGTTTCACCCCTTCCAGATCCCTTTGTTTCATATGTCTCTCCCTATATATACAAAGATAGAGACCTGTCAATCAACTGGAGTGGGACAGAGAGAAGCCGACCAGCATTGGATTAGTCCAAGACATATAGTCACCGGCTTTTCAATGTATACTTGCTCTGAAATGCCACAACGATTCCAAGATACCTAGCTGCAACCCTGCAGCCAGACTCTGACTAATTCTGCCCGTGGTTCTGGTAGTATAAAGGCTGCTTTACACGCAGCGACATCGCTAGCGATGTCGCTGGTGAAACCACCCGCCCCCGTTCCTGCTGCCTGTGGCGCACAATATCGCTAGGACCCATCATACGTACTTACCTGCCTAGCGACGTCGCTGTGGCCGGCGAACCGCCTCCTTTCCAAGGGGGCGGTTCATGCGGCGTCACAGCGATATCACACGGCAGCCGTCCAATAGAAGCGGAGGGGCGGAGAGCAGCCAAAAGAAAGTGACACCCACCTCGTTGCCGGAGGATGCAGGTACGGTGTTGTTCCTCATTCCTGGGGTGTCACATGTAGCGATGTGTGCTGCCTCAGGAACGACGAACAACCTGCGTCCTGCAACAGCAACGATATTTGGGATTAGATCGACGTGTCCACGATCAACGATTAGGTGACTAATTTTGCTCGTTAGCAGTTGTTCATACGTTTCACACGCAACAACGTCGCTAACGAGGTCGGATGTGCGTCACGAATTCCGTGACAACCAGCGACATCTCGTTAGCGATGTCATTGCGTGTAAAGCCCCCTTAAATCTGATGATAGGTTCCTTTTACATTCCAGTCCTGTGCCCTGACTGTATTTACAATCTGTAGCGATATCCAGATACACAATAACTATAGTATAGAGATACAGAGCAGAATATTAAATGTCTATAAATATTTGCTTAATGGAAAATTAACTGCAGCAACTGGAGCAACGAGTGGATAAAAATACTTGGAAAAGGGATTGTCCTACAATAAACATTCATGGCATATTAATGTAAAATGATAGATATATTGGGTTGGCGCAATCCGCTACTGATCCTGAAAATAGGGTAGTGAGAGCTGGGGCTACAAATGTGGCCACTCTCAAATGGACTATATGGAAGGCAATAGACAAGCATGATGTCCAGTGGTTTCTGTATTTATCATGACATGTAATGGATATGTCAGGGTTACAGTAGTCAGACACTAACTAATAGGACATCTATGGCATATCAAATTATTTTTTTAACATTTTTTTTTCAATATTACATATAAGTTTATTGTGGAAAAAGAACCGTCAATAAATCTGTTAAATTAACTGACTAATGTAATAGATTTACCATTATTAAAACAGAATGTTCATAAGTTTAAACATACACGAGTATTTGAGTTTTTGACAATGCAGTTCCTCTACCTATTCTATAAGTTAAGTTACTTGTATTTTTAAATTGTGTTTTTTATTTTTTTTTTAGCGCATTTTTGACTCTACAGTTTTTCGCTCTTGTTGGTATATCATGTTTTAAATAAAGCAACTTTGTTTTTGATATTTTCTGGTTTTTGGCTTCAACAAAACTTTGTGGATACAGTTATTTCCCAGTTAAAAAAATACATATGCATTTTTTTACCTGTGGTTTTTCCACATCCAATGCAATTCTATAGGGAAAATCCACACATAGAACACAACATAAGAGATATCTCCACAAGATGCTCAATATCTTCACAAGAGATATTGCTGTTGCAGGTCAGTTTATGTAGAGTAGAAAAAAAAGCACAAAGAGCATGAAATTTCTATAAATGCCATCCACTTTGCAGGAACTGTAAGACGCCACGTTTTTGGTGCAGCGAAAATATACAGTGTCAAAATTCATCATGGGACGTTAACCTTAAAGAGAACCTGTCAACAGGTTTTCCCCATATAAAGTATGGCCACCACCTGTATGCCCTTATATACAGCATTCTAGAATATTGGATGTATGTGTCAAGGCCGATCTGTATAATATAAAAAATACCTTCATTATACTCACCTATGGGGTGGTCAGGTCTGATGGGCGTCATTGGTCTTGATCTACTGCCTCCTCTTTTCTTGCGATTGACATTCTTTTTCCCTGCTTCGCGTGAATGACAAGTTCTACATCATCCAAACAGTGTCATGCATTGCGCTCCTGCAAATGAGCACTTCTCCCTGCCCTGCAGAGGGCAGAGCAAACTATTGTAGTGCGCATGCGCCAGCGCTCTTTGGACTTTCCCCACGCATGCGCACTATAGTACTTTGCTCTGCCGTTGGCAAAGCTGAGAAAAGTGCACGTGTAGAAGCACGATGAGGGGACTGTGTGGATGATGTAGGATGCGTCATCCACACGAAGCAGGAAAGGAGGACAGTGATCGCTAGAAGGGAGGAGGTGGCGGTTCAAGACTAGTGACACCTATCAGAACAAACTGCCCTGTAGGTGAGTATAATAAAAGGGGTTTTCACTTTATACAAATCAGCTTGGAAACATACACTGGAGATCAAAACTAGAGAACAACACACAATTTCCTAAATGTTAAGGTCATTATGTAGTTCTAGGTGATTATAGCCTAACATGAGTAAACTTGCAGTATTTTAAGCTTATTTCATAGATTGAATTTATTCTTAAGCACATAATAAAATGTAAATGAGATAAATGAAAAAGAACACTGATCAAAATTAGAGAACATTTTCAGATGCCTGCAAGTTATTGGTGTTAAACTGGCACCTGGTGCTAATTTCTTTAATTAGCTAACAAATCCTATTTAACTGGCAGCCTAAAGCTGGGTTTACACACTGCAACATCTCAAACGACATCGCTGTAACGTCACCGGTTTTGTGACGCAATAGCGATGTTGTTTGCGATGTTGCAGTGTGTGAAACCTATCAGCGACCTGGCCCCTGCTGTGAAGTTGTAATCGTTACAAATCATTCAGGACCATTCCTAGGTCCTTTGTTTCCCGCTGTGCAGCATGAAGTTTCAGTGTGTGAAGACTTTGCAGCGACTTTGTTAGCAACTTCCCTTTCAAAAGGCTGCTTATCAACGTCCCCAAACAACCAGCTAGGTCGCTCTGCAGGTCCGGATCGCTGTTGAGTTGTTGGCCAGGTTTGCCTGTTTGAACGCTCACCAGAGACTTAGCAGAGACTTAGGGAGGTCGCTATTGCGTCACCAAACCGGTGACGTTACAGCGATGTCCTTTGCGATGTTGCAGTGTGTAAACCCAGCTTAACTTTCCAGTTTGCACTGACTTTCAAAAATTATATGCCATTCTAAAGTAACTGAAATCCTCCGGCAGTAGGTTGTGCAGATGAAGGTCAAAGGGACGCAAAGAAGTTGGTCATTCCAAGTCTTTGATTTCGGGAATATTGTTCTTTACAACATAACAAACTTTCAAGTCCCCCAAGAAGGCTGATCGCCCTCAAAAGACAAATGTAAGAGAGGACAGGATAGAAAGGAGAATCTCCATGGGTAATCATTTCAACAATGCAGCTGGACTTGCTCGCCAGTTCAGCACTGAACAGGGTAAGGATCTGTCTTGTCATACAGTGTCACAATGTTTAAGAGCATTTGGACTGAAAGCCCACTCTGCAGTGACCAAACATCTCATTAGCAGAAAGAATCAAAAGAAGCATGTTGTGTGGACAGAGGAGAAGTGGCCCACAGTTCATTTTAGTGATGAAAGCAAATTTAATTTATTTGGGTCTGATGGGAAACATGTTCGTCAACAAACTGGGGAATGACTGAACCAAAAGTGTGTTAAGATGTCAGTGAAAGGTGGTGGAGGAAGTGTCATAGTTTGGGAAATGTTTCCTGCAGCAGGAGTTGGACCTCTCATACAGCTATGTATATGGCAGAGTGAATGCAAGTGTGTATCAGAACCTTCTTCAACAACACGTGGTTCCTTACTTGCGTTCATCACTCAATTAGCCAGCAATTTTCATGCAGGACAATGCCCCCTGTCACACAGCAAAACGGGTAAAGCAGCTCCTTGAAACATTGAAATAATGAAATGGCCGGCCCAGAGTCCTGATCTAAACCCAATAGAAAACCTCTGGAAAATCATTGGTGACAAAGTTATGGCCAAGAAATGCACAACAGTCATGGGACTGTGGAAGAGACTGGAAGAAGAGTGGATCAAAATCACACCAGAGCAGTGTGAGAGACGAGTGATGTCCTGTGGCCGCAGATGTGCTGAAGTCATTCAAAGCAAAGGCCTGTACACGTCCTACTGATCGGGGACTGTTGTTACCTTCAGAAAATTTACTTAGAATCTTTCTGTATGCTACAGTCATTGTTGTTCTCTACTTATGATCATCACATTTTGGGCAAAATAAAGGTTTTATGCTGATAAACTTTGGATTGTTTGTAAAACATTGTTCTAGTGGCATGGTGTACCCCTTACAAAAAAAGTCAAATGTTGGTCAATGTAGATTACTTTGTTTCTGAAAAAATCAAGTGACCATACATTGTGCTCTAATTTTGATCTCCAGTGTATGTACAGCATTCTAGTATATAAAGGCATACAGATGGTGGTTGTACCTTATATGCGGAAAACTTGTGACAGATTCTCTATAAAGACATGGCCGCTGGACATTTCCCTTGCAGTACCTATGGCGGCTTGAGTAACTTTTTTTTATCATATTTTACAATGCAAAATGATGCTAAAACACCAGGAAGGTGGTCATTGTCTAAAGCGGGCTTTACACACTACGACATCGCGCAAGTGATCTCAATGGGGTCACGGAGTTTGTGACGCACATCCGGTCGCTTTAGTGATGCCGTTGCGTGTGACTCCTATGAGCGATTTTGCATCGTCGCAAAAACGTGCAAAATCGCTCATCGGTGACATGGGGGTCCATTCTCAAATATCGTTACTGCAGCAGTAACGAAGTTGTTCCTCGTTCCTGCGGCAGCACACATCGCTGTGTGTGACACCGCAGGAACGAGGAACCTCTCCTTACCTGCGTCCCGGCTCATCTCCACCCCTCCGCTTCTATTGGGCGGCGGTTCAGTGACGCTACTGTGACGTCGTTGTGACGCTGAACGAACCGCCCCCTTAGAAAGGAGGCGGTTCGCCGGTCACAGCGACGTCGCAGGGAAGGTAAGTCCGTGTGACGGGTCTGGGCGATGTTGTGCGACACGGGCACAGATTTGCCCATGTCGCACAACCAATGGTGGCGGGTACCCACGCTAGCGATATCGGTACCGATATCGCAGTGTGTAAAACGGCCTTTATTGTTTGATCCTGCAACATCTGAAGTTGCTGAATTATAAATCTGTGACTTTTTCACTCATCTCCAGTCATTTTCACAGTTCTAGAAATGCTGGAGTTCGTTTTGATGAAGAATCAGAGAGTAACAAAAAACCGCACTTACTAAACAGCTTCTCTTTAATTAGAAACAGAAAGTGTTCTGAGTCACTTCTTACAACACTGCCACATTTGTATGGCCTTTCATATAAAGGAGCCGCTCGCAACGATTTAGTGGATGTTTCCAGGCTTTGCGGGATTTTTCATGCACATATCATATTGCCGCAAATGTTTAATCTGAATCTATTGTGTGATTATAAAAATACCCTACTGGGTAGATGTCCTTCAGAAGAGAACATCACGCCGCTCTCCTCCGTATGTCTCAGATGTGATGTTACGGCTTCTCACAAATGCTGACGATGAAACATTGTAACCATATGGTTTGCTTGGCTGAGCTTGAGATAACACTGTCTTTTCAACTACTAGATGAAGAACAGTCAGAAAAAGAAGTGCACGGGTCATGACCCGAGACATATACAATGTTTAGTATGAATGTATCCGTGCATGGAAAAACAAGGTAGAACTTCACTACCAACCTGGCACTTTAAAGACACACATTTCATCCTCCCTTTTCACAGTTACCGTACTTTTCATTTTATAAGATGCATTGGGTTATAAGATGCACACCAAATTTAGAGGAAACAAAAAGGGACAAAAAAATATGGGGTCCGTCTTATAATCCAGTGGTGTCTTACCGTATGGGGGCAGCAGCGGTGGTGGAGCAGAGTCACAGGAGGCAGGGGCGGTGCTGGAGAAGGGCGATGCTGCGGTGGGTGTCCTAGATCCTCGCTGCAGGCACTGTGAGGCAGGAGGAGCATCCAAAAACTGTCGGCGGTGTGGGCTTCAAAGAAATTGCGCCCGGATTCAGCGCGTGCGCGGATAGAGCTCTTGGCTCAATGATAAGCCGAGATCTCATTAGTGCACACCCCCACTCTGGGCACCATTTTCCTTAAGTCCGCTGCAGGGAGATCAATGGGCAAAGGTGGCACATGCGCAGATGAGATCTTGAGCAGAGAGCTCCATCTGCGCACGTGCCAACTTTACGCGCCATTATTTGAAGCCTGCACCACCGGCATTTTCAAAATGGCAGCCCCTGCAGCACAGCTTGCACAGCGCACCGCCTGCAGCACAGCCCGCACAGCGCACTGCCCGGATCATCTCCACCTCCCCTGGCAAGCTGTATTTGGATTATAAGACGCAGCCCTCATTTTCCTACCAAATTTTGGGGAGGATAAGTGTGTCTTATAATCAGAAAAAAATACGGTACATAGTTAGGCCATATTCCCACAGTGCATTTTTTATGCTTTTTTTGGTGCAGCTTTGTCACAAATCTACATGCCTATTCTTAAGCAAGTAAAGTCAATGAGAATTCTGAGGTTTTGAGCACATGTTGCTTATTTTTTACTTACAGATTTAGTGCAGAAAATAATCTGCAGTATGTAAATTTTTGGTGCATTTTGCAGCCCTTCCACCCATTGACTTCCGTATGTAAACTATATGGCAAAAACGCACCAATGATTCATGTGAGTAGCGAATAGTTCGGCATTAGGGTTACTCGTTACATTGCGAGTATTCCCCGTTGACTTGTATTGCACACGCTATTGGGAACGAATACGCGAGTATTAGACAGTACTCATTATGAGTATAGCGAGTACGAATACTTAGGTACTCGCACAACTCTAGTAAAAATTACTCTTCAACAAAAATTGGCCTATTACAAGGTCTTAATATTCCAAGATAACTTGTCTGCAGAAAATAAGCAAGTAACCTGATCATTAGCACCAATAATCATTGAGAGAAAGGTTATATTTCTATGTAATTATATGGAATTGCTAAAGGCAAAGAACTGCACAAGATCACCCCTCCCCCACCTGAGATTTCAAGGTATTATTACACATAAGACAAATGTCAGCTGAATCTTGCAATTTTAGTGGGAGCAGTCAACTATCTAATATGTATAGGGGTATCCCGACTTGACACAAAAAGGTGATTTTGAATGTAAAAATACATTGGGC
Source organism: Anomaloglossus baeobatrachus (assembly GCF_048569485.1). Lineage (NCBI taxonomy): Eukaryota > Metazoa > Chordata > Amphibia > Anura > Aromobatidae > Anomaloglossus > Anomaloglossus baeobatrachus. Next base: position 491,579,559 of record NC_134358.1, read on the forward strand.
ATGTTGAATTTCAGTCCAGATCTTTTGTTCTCATGGGAGAAATGTCTGGCAGTCGCTTTTTCTTGTCTCTTTATTAAAGAAAACTTGTCATGTAACAGCGGTCAACATGGAGGAAAAGCTGACCGGAAAGATATTATTATTTATTATTTTTATAGCGCCATTTATTCCATGGCGCTTTACATGTGTGCAGGTGTATACATTATAGGGACAAGTACAAAAATCATGAACAATACAAGGCACAGACAAGTACAGGAGGAGAGAGGACCCTGCCCGCGAGGGCTCACAGTCTACAAGATATATAGGTGTATCAGAAAAAAATCAACATACAGTAATTTGAATTTAATTCATTCATTCACTTCTGCATATATATATATATATATATATATATATATATTCATATATATATAAAATCGTTTTCGCCCGAAAGTAAGACTTAAGCGGGCTTTACACGCTACGACATCGCTAATGCGGAGTCGTTGGGGTCACGGATTTTGTGACGCACATCCGGCCGCATTAGCGATGCCGTTGCGTGTGACATCGATAAGCGATTTTGCATCGTTGCAAAACCGTGCAAAATCGCTAATCGGCGACACGGGGGTCCATTCCCAATTATCGTTACTGCAGCAGTAACGAGGTTGTTCGTCGCTCCTGCGGCAGCACACATCGCTGCGTGTGACGCCGCAGGAGCGAGGAAGCTCTCCCTACCAGCCTCCCGGTCGCTATGCGGAAGGAAGGAGGTGGGCAGGATGTTATGTCCCGCTCATCTCCGCCCCTCCGCTGCTATTGGGCGGCGGTTCAGTGACGTTTCAGTGACGTCGCTGTGACGCCGCACGGACCGCCCCCTTAGAAAGGAGGCGGTTCGCCGGTCACAGCGACGTCGTCGGACAGGTAAGTATGTGTGACGGCTCTGGGCGATGTTGTGCGGCACGGGCAGCGATATGCCCGTGTCGCGCAACAGATGGGGGCGGGTACCCACACTAGCGATATCGGGACCGATATCGCAGTGTGTAAAGTAGCCTTTACCCTGAATATAAGCCCTCACATGATTTTACAGGATTTTTGTAGTATGCTTGAAATATAAGACCTACTCCAAAAATAAACCCTAGTTACAGTCAGGGAAGGTCAATCTGCACAATTTCTCAGGACCCCACTTTCTTAGGGACACAAGCAGTTGTATTCCGCCGTTAAGATTATTTAGGGACCTTTGATGACTTCCCAGTCATGTGACAAGATGTAATCAAAGGTCTCAATTGCAGGAGTCTAAAATAAGTAAACAAGAGACAGGTTGGTATGCAGGACTGGCATTAGAGGAAGGGAGATCAAACTGGGTAATCTCACAGGGCTCCCATTCTCCCAGGGGCCACAGTGTTTACATCTTGATGATAACACTGCTTCAGGACCTTTGTGACATCAGGTCATATGATTAGGTTGTCACCACAAGGTCACTTAATTGGAGGACTCTAAAGGCCCCGTTACACACAATGAGATTGCTAACGAGATCGTTGCTGAGTCACAGTTTCTGTGATGTAGCAAGGATCTCACCAGCAAATCTCGTTATGTATGACATCTACCAGGGATCAGGCCCCTTCTGTGAGATCGCTAGTCGCTGCCGAATGGTCCGGACCATTTTCTTCAAAGGCGATGTCCTGCTGGGCAGGACGCATCACTGTGTTTGACACCTACCAACGACCTCCTAACACGGTCCCAAAGCACGTTGAGATCGTTATACAGGTCGCTGATCATTACTGCGTCGTTGGTAATGTCTAACTGTGTGGCATCTCACCAGCGACCTCCCAGCAACTTACCAGCGATCCTGACCAGGTCGTATCGTGGTCGGAATCGCTGGTACGTCGTTTAGTGTGACGGTACCCTAAGACTGAAGAGGAAACAGGCTGGCGTGTGCACTGTGTGTGGATGGAGGGATAGACCAACAGACAGATACACAACACAAACACACACACACACACACACACACACACACACGTGTTAGTGTGTTACACACAGAGTTTGGAGAGTTATATTCATGTTCCAGAATTCAATATGATTATATTTGAATAAATGTTTCGGGTTTTTTTGTACGAGAATAAATGGAAAAAAAATAAAACATCCCTTGAACATAAGCCCTATCCCATCTTTCAGAGCAAAAATTAATAGAAGACTCTGTGTTATTTTCGGGGAAACATAAATATGTACAGAGCGAGGAGCAGGCTGACAGTGAGGGTATGATTCCACTTGCATCTTGCATCGGTATCACCCAGCACGGCCTGACGCTCTCTGGACAGGAGCGCCTCAGCTTCATGAAAATACATGCAGCTGACCCGCTCCTGTCAGGAGCTGGGTGATACCGATGCAAGACTTGCACAGTGACAGTCAAAGTTCAGTCAAGTGGCAGCCATGGACTCGGGTGAACCCTGACGTCACTGTGACCACGGCCGAAAACAGATGAAGACTGCCGAGTGACGAGCAGTGTAGTGAATACCCCTGGAAGTTAACAGGAACTTCCATGACGTCATAGCCATGTGACCAGTCTGTAACCCACAAGTTAATACAACATTCACACCAGACTGGTCACATGGCTATGACATCATGGAAGGTCCTGTAGTCAGTGGTGGTTACCCGGGAGCACAGCAATGATCGGACCCGATAGCAGAAGCAGCCGGGAGAGTCTGCAGGACGCGTTGCGGGACCTGTAAGGATAATCATGTTTCTTAAATAATGTGATTTTTTTTTTAACAGCCCCTGGACCCGAACTGAACCCGAATTGTAACACAAACTTCCCAGGAAAGCTCATGTTCGGGATCATGTGCACAAACACTATTACTTCGGTACGGACCCCGAGCTTTACAGTTCGGGTTCACCCATCACTAGTGAGGACCAATAGCTGTCAGTTAAATAAGCGATTGTTATCTAGTCCGGATGCATTTACACTGGCTGCTGTCAGATATTTAAATGTCCCCCGATAGGCTACAAGTAAGGCGGTCATTTAATAACCTGTTTAGACAGACTGACCCTACTTCCATGCACATGGATCGAGCGTTAATATTCATCATATCATTGTCCTGTTTACACAACGCATCTTAATTATGACACAAAGGATAATTTTACTCAGTCGTCAGATGATTGGCAGTCTAGTTAGACCAGCGAATGATCAGGAGATAAGCGTTCCTAGGAGCACGATTATTGGCCAGCGACAATGTAACATCATTTGATAGGCTAGTTTTACACTTCCGTTGAACGGCATCCGTTACATTGCATTGTGTGATTGATGCAATGGATGCGTTGCATATAATGGCACAACGGATGCGATTTTTTTCATTTATTTTTTTTTTTCTTCTTTACAGTTTTACCGGCTGCAGACTATTGTGAACGATCAGCTGATCACCCGGTGGCCAGGCACTCAGCTGATAGCTCTCAAAAGCCAGCTGCCGGGCGCTCAGCTGATCGTTCTCAAAAGCCAGCTGCCGGGCGCTCAGCTGAGCGCTCTCACATGCCAGCGGCCGGGCGCTCAGCTGAGCACTCTCACATGCCGGCGGCCAGGCGCTCAGCTGAGCACTCTCACATGCCGGCGGCCGGGCGCTCAGCTGATCGCTCTCAAAAGCCAGCTGCCGGGCGCTCAGCTGAGCGCTCTCACATGCCAGCGGCCGGGCGCTCAGCTGAGCACTCTCACATGCCGGCTGCCGGGCGCTCAGCTGAGCGCTCTCACATGCCGGCGGCCGGGCGTTCAGCTGAGCGCTCTCACATGCCGGCTGCAGGGCGCTCAGCTGAGCGCTCTCACATGCCGGCTGCAGGGCGCACAGCTGAGCGCTCTCACATGCCGGTGGCCGGGCGCTCAGCTGAGCGCTCTCACATGCCAGCTGCCGGGCGGTCAGCTGAACGTTCAGCCACCGAAAGACAAAATAAAGTTTATGTGATTTAAAAAATGATTTAAAAAAAAAAAAAAAAAGAGCATGCGCAGTGATATCCTATGGATTGCGCTGCTCAAAAAAAGTTACATGATGCGTTCCTTCCGCCCGACGCAGCGTCAAAATAACGACGTTGCGTCTTCCAGCGGATGCAATGCTGACACTTGCGTTACAGTGCGTCGTCCATACAAGTCTATGGAGACTAGCGCAGTGCTTTAACGGACTGCGCTATTCTCCATAGTGACGGACTGCGCTGAACGCAAGTGTGAAAGTACTCATATTTTTCTGTAATTTTCCTGCACTGATTTCCCCTTTAGGGCTGCTTCTCACTTGCGAGTTTCTCGCAGTAGAGCAATGCGAGAAAAACTCGCATTGGAATCGGACACATGTTAGTGAATGATGCAGCTCTCAACTGCGATTTTTTTTCTCAGTCCACATCGGACTGAGAAAAAAATCGCAGCATGCTGCTTTTTTGCGAGTTTCTACTGCGAGTCTCTCCAATGCAAGTCTATGGGAGCGTGTAAAAAATCGGATGTCACGGGACGGCACTCACACCATCCTAGTGACATCCGATTTTCTAAATACATTTCTCGCATGTTTCCTAAAACACTGGAAACGAGTGATGTCTCCCAATGTCTGTCAATCACTATTCTCTGTCAGTCGGTCTCTCCCTCTCGGTCTGTATTCTCTCTGTCGGTCCGTCACTATCTCTGTCCCTCTCTCACAGTCTGTCGGTCATTTTCCCCTCCTCTCTCATACTCACCGTTCCCCGATCCCCGGCGCGGCGCTGCACGGCATTCTCACTGCTGCGGCGGCTTTTACTATTGTGAAAAAGCCGTCCGCTCATTATACAATCTCGTATTCCCTGCTTTCCCCGCCCACAGGCGCCTATGATTGGTTGCAGTGAGACACGCCTCCACGCTGAGTGACAGGTGTCTCACTGCACCCAATCACAGCAGCCGGTGGGCGGGTCTATACTGTGCAGTGAAATAAATAAATAAATAGTTTAAAAAAATGGCGTGCGGTCACCCCCAATTTTAATACCAGCCAGATAAAGCCATACGGCTGAAGGCTGGTATTCTCAGGATGGGGAGCTCCACGTTATGGGGAGCCTCCCAGCCTAACAATATCAGTCAGCAGCCGCCCAGAATTGCCGCATACATTATATGCGACAGTTCTGGGACTGTACCCGGCTCTTCCCGATTTACCCTGGTGCGTTGGCAAATCGGGGTAATAAGGAGTTAATGGCAGCCCATAGCTGCCACTAAATCCTAGATTAATCATGTCAGGCGTCTATGAGACACCCTCCATGATTAATCTGTAAATTACAGTAAATAAACACACACACACATGAAAAAATCATTTATTAGAAATAAAAAACACAAACAAATTCCCTCAGTACCAATTTAATAAGCCCCAAAAAGCCCTCCATGTCCGGCGTAATCCACGGACCTCCAGCGTCGCTTCCAGCTTTGCTGCATGGAGGTCACCAGAGCTGCAGCAGACACCGCCGCTCCTGTCACCTCCAAGCAGCAACTGAGGTGAGTAGCGCGATCTGCTGAGGTGTCACTGAGGTTAATCGCGGCCACCGCTGGATCCAGTGGCGGCCACCGGGTAACCTCAGTGGCAGCTCAGCTGATCGCGCTACTCACCTCAGTTGCTGCGTGGAGGTGACAGGAGCGGCGGTGTCTGCTGCAGCTCTGGTCACCTCCATGCAGCAAAGCTGGAAGCGACGCTGGAGGTCCGTGGATTACGCCGGACATGGAGGGCTTTTTGGGGCTTATTAAATTGGTAATGAGGGAATTTGTTTGTGTTTTTTATTTCTAATAAATGATTTTTTCATGTGTGTGTGTGTTTATTTACTGTAATTTACAGATTAATCATGGAGGGTGTCTCATAGACACCTGACATGATTAATCTAGGATTTAGTGGCAGCTATGGGCTGCCATTAACTCCTTATTACCCCGATTTGCCAACGCACCAGGGTAAATCGGGAAGAGCCGGGTACAGTCCCAGAACTGGCGATTCTGGGCGGCTGCTGACTGATATTGTTAGGCTGGGGGGCTCCCCATAACGTGGGGCTCCCCATCCTGAGAATACCAGCCTTCAGCCGTATGGCTTTATCTGGCTGGTATTAAAATTGGGGGGGACCGCACGCCGTTTTTTTTAATTATTTATTTATTTCACTGCACAGTATAGACCCGCCCATCGGCTGCTGTGATTGGTTGCAGTGAGACACCTGTCACTCAGTGTGGAGGCGTGTCTCACTGCAACCAATCATAGGCGCCTGTGGGCGGGGAAAGCAGGGAATACGAGATTGTTTAATGAGCGGCCGGCTTTTTTAAAATAGTAAAAGCCGCCGGAGCAGTGTGAACGCCGTGCAGAGCCGCGCCGGGGATCGGTGAGTATATGAGAAAGGGCTGCTAACTTCAGTCACTCAGGAGTTTAGCGGTCACCGGTGAGTCCTTCACAGGTGACCGCTAATCAGGACGCGGCACAGACAGAGCTGCAGCATGACAATGAAGTCGGGTGAAGTTCACCCGAGTTCATTCTGATTGTGCGGAGTTCATTCTGATCGTGCGGCTCTGTCTGTGTCTGCTGTCATCTGCCATTCAGTTCTGCTACATGGCTGTCTGTGTCTGCTGTCAGCGGCCATGTAACAGCGCTGAATGGCAGATGACATAGTAAAAAATACGCATTACACACGCTAGTAAAAATCATTAATTTATTCATTCAGAAAAAGCATCGCACTTGCGTTGCACTCGGACCTAACGTGAACTAAAATCAGCCGAGTTTTTTTCAGCCCAGTCGGACCGATTTTACTCGCATAGATGTGTTTCCAGCCTTACAGCCGGACTGGCAGGGCTGAGGACCTCCAGACTGCTGTCTGCCTCCGCTGGTTGTAAAGGAGCCATGTGCTATTGTTATTTTATCTGAGTGATTGAATGTAATTAACATGAATGGGCCGGCTGCTCTCATAATGAGAAACACAAACATTGCTCTACAAGTTGTATTCACTGGAATTACAACCTAACATTTTGCTACCTGAAATGCATAATAGACAGAACAAGCATCAAACCTCAAGTGACCCAGCAAGATAAATACCAACACACCAACCACAAAGAGGCAACACAAGAATATAAGCTGCCAGAGACTTTCAGTAGCCGAATACAAATGGCTGCAGAAACCTAGATTAGAAGTGGGATTGATGGAATTATAATTTGCATTATTCCAATCTCATCTACTTGGTTGATACTATTATACCCTGTGGAATTCTCACCCTCATTTCTGGACAGAAAATTAAAAGTTTCTCCCATGTCTGCTATGATAAAAAAAAAAATTCCCATGCTGAAAAAATAGATAAGAAAACCCCAGCACCATGTGCACTATGAGGCCAAAAACACACTTCCGCATAAAAAACGTACGTGTGACACGGTCCGTTTTTCGGGTCTGTGTTCCGTTTTTTTGGGCGTTTCTCCGGTACGTATGACATCCGTGTGATGGCGTATGCTATCCGTGTGTGCATGTGGAATGTCCGTGTGTGCGTGTGGAATGTCGGTGTATGTGTACGTGAAATGTCCATTTTGTAATGTCCGTGTCTGTGGTAAAATGTCGTTGATACATGTCGGCAGACAGCAGACAGAGTTGCACGATCAGAATGAAGTCGGATGAACTTCACCCAACTTCATTGTCATCCCGCAGCTCTGTCTGGGTGTCGCGTACTGATTAGCGGTCACCCGTGAAGGAGTCACCGGTGACCGCTAATCCCCTGAGTGACTGAAGTGAGCAGCGCGATTAGCGCTGCCGTCACTCAGGTTACCCGCGGCTAGCTGGATCCTCCACCCGAGACCGCAACTCACCTGTGACTTCATCGCTGTCACTCGGGCGACTTGCTGTCACAGGTGGAGGATCCAGCGCAGTGGCTGCGAGTAACCTGAGTGACAGCACAGCTGATCGCGCTACTCACCTCAGTTGCTGCGTGGAGCTGTCAGGAGTGGCGGGGATCTTCTGCAGCTCATGTCACCTTCATGTAGCAGAGCTGGAAGCGACACTGGACCTCCGTGGATTACGCCAGACATGGATGGGTATTTGGGGCTTAATAAATTGGTGAACGAGGGTATTTGTTATTGTTTTTTATTTCAAATAAAGGATTTTTCACTGTGTGTGTTTATTAACTTTGACTTGCAGGTTAATCATTGGGGGTGTCTCATAGATGCCTGCAATGATTAATCTAGGACTTATTGGCAGCTATGGGCTGCCAATAACTCCTTATTACCCCGATTGCCAACGCACCAGGGCAAATTGGGAAGAGCCAGGAAGAGTCCCAGAACTGTCGCATCTATTGTATGCGGCAATTCCGGGCAGCTGCTGGCTGACATTTTTAGGCTGGGGGGCTCCCCATAACGTGGGGCTCCCCATCCTGAGAATTCCAGCCTTCAGCTGTATGACTTTATCTTGGCTGGTATCAAAATTGGGGGTGACCGCACGCCGTTTTTTTAAATTAATTATTTATTTATCTCACTGCACAGTATAGACCCATGCACCGGCGGCTGTGATTGGGTGCAGTGAGACAGCTGTCACTCAACGTGGGGGCGTGTCTCACTGCAACCAATCATAGGCGCCGGTGGGCGGGGGAAGCAGGGAATGCGAGATTGATTAATGAGCGTCCGGCATTTTCAAATGAATTGAAGCCGCGTATTTTCGGCACAGCTGTTCCTCGCCGCGCTGGTGATCGGGGATTGGTAAGTATGAGCTGGGGGAAGAAAAAGACCGAGCGCCAATGTAAGTATGACTGAGAATAGCACAAAAAAAGGTAAGTATACTGACTTTAATAAAAAAGAAAAAAAAAATAGATTGCTCTTTTAAAAACGCACACGGACGAAACGTGCTGAACACGGACATACTCCGTGTGCGGTCCGTGCAGGCACGGACCCATAGACTATAACGGGTCCGTGTCTGTGTGCTGACGGCCAAAAACGGACATGTCGCCCGTGTAGAAAACCGCACACACGTACTTACGACACGGACACACGTTCCGTGTGATTTTACGCGTGTGTGCCATCACCCATAGAATAACATGGGTCTCCGTGTCTACGGTACGTGCAAAAACGTACCAAACACGTACTGGAGGCATGGATGTGTGTTGCGGGTCTAAGGCTGTGTGCATACACAGAGTATTTGGTAATATACATTTCTGCACCAAATCTGCCTCTCTTGGTAGAACAAACAGGTGTTTTTGCAGTACATTTTATGCATTTTTAGGCTATGTGCGCACGTTGCGTCGGAGTACCTGCAGTTTATTCTGCACGTTTTCCTTCCCTTGGTTTTTGACCAAATGGCTTTTGACCATTTTTTAGCGCTAAAAACGCATGCGTTTTTACCGCGTTTTTAGTGCGTTTTTAGCGCTTTTTACCTGCGTTTTCACCTGCGTTTCTGCAGATGCGTTTTTTAGATCAAGACACTGAGAAATAAAGTTGAATTAGTCAAAAAGAATGAAAAAAGAGAAAAAAAGTATAAAATTAAGTTTTAATAAAACTATATGGGAAATTATCAATTTTAATGAAAAAATAGTGGTTATGCACATTTTATCAGAAAAATAGGTGAAGTTTATAATTTTTTAACATATAAATTTTCGGTTATTGTGTGTGTGTAAAGGAACATTAGAACCCATTAATTTTTGTCCAGAAAAGCATGCGTTTTTGGAGCCAAAAACGCAGTGGAAAAGCAGGTAAAAAGCATGAAAAACGCAGGAATTGTGATTTTGGTTGCGTTTTGCCATTTCTCATTGACTCCAATGTTAAGGAAACGCTGCAGAAATGGCAAAAACAACTGACATGCTGCTTCTTTTTCAGCATGGTTTTTGACCACAAATATGCAAATTAAACGCTGCAGAACAAAAAGCAAAGTGCAGACAGGATTTCTGCTTTTCCCATAGACTTTGCTGGCAATCAAAAACGCATGCGTTTTAGCGCAAAAACGCTGCTGCTAAAAACGCTGCAGAAACGCGGAAAAAAACGCAACGTGCGAACATAGCCTTAGGGCTTTTTTGATGCATTTTTTCCATGCGTTTTCTATACATACTGGGGTGAGAAAATGCTGAAAAAATCGCAAAAGAATTGCCATGCTACAGATTTATTTCTGCGCCAAATCTGCAAGGGAAAATAAGCAACATGTGCACAAAACTTTAGGAGCCTCATTGACTTTGTTGGCATAAGGATTTGCACTCAGTTTTGTGACAAAACTGAACTAAAAAAAAAGCATAAAAAAAGCGCTAAAAAGGCACTGTGTGCGCATACCCTTAAAGGAGTGGTTCACCCATATTTTTTTATTTTCTAGATCGATATTATATTGAGAAACAATGTTTCTCTCAAATATCTTATGTTGGCAATAGTGCCTGTGAGAGGTGCTATTGCAGACTGCTGTTCCCCTCTCCGTGACTCCCGGGCTCCGTGACCTCGGGGATCCGGTGACGTCACGTCAAGTTCCGGATCACATCATATCATCGCGGCCGGCTGCAGTCTTCCTGAGTCACGGAGCTGTGGGTGGTGTTTCACCGCTCGTCACAGCTCAGCGTGTCTCCTGCTTGCAGCGCTTTGCTGTGAGAGAGGAAGGAGCAGATGGGCTGTGACGAGCGGTGAAACACCGCCCACAGCCCATCACTTACGGACACTGCGGCCGGACGTGGTGTCAGGAACTTGACGTGACATCACCGGATCCCCGAGGTCACGGGGCGGGGGTCAGGCATGGGGAACAGCGGTCTGCAATAGCGCCTTTCACATCCACTATTGCCAACATAAGGTATTTGAGAGAAACATTGTTTTTCAATATAATATCGATCTAGAAAATAAAAAAAGTATGGGTGAACCACGCCTTTAATAAGGATGAAGTTTATTCAGAATATTTGTACTGGTTTTTGATCTGGAATTGTAAGAAAAATCCACACAAATGCTCTGGAAACATCAATTATCTGCAGCAAGATGCACAACAAATGGCGTTTGGTGCAGATTTCAACATCCCTATTAAGATACGTTCCCACAATGAGCATTCGGGGAGTTTTTGATAATAATAATAATAATGTGAAATATTAATCCGACTTTAAAATTGGAAGTCGTGAAAGTTTATTAACATGCAAGATATCTGTGTGACATTAAATAACGTTTTCGGCCTCTAGGTACTTCATCAGATGCACACAGCCTGCGGTAAAAAGCATGGGGAAGATGCTAGTGGTGTATGCCGTTGCTGTGGCACAATGGAAAAACGTTATTTAATGTCACACAGATATCTTGCCTTTAATAAACTTTCAAGGAATCCAATTTTTAGAATGCTGGGTTAATATTTTACATTCCCGTAACGGGGTTGGACCCTATCACAGTACTGGTTCATATGATCTGGAGTGCGATCACTTCCATGAAAAATAATTATATTAATCTTTATATAGTGCCAACATATTCCGCAGCTCTTTACATACATCAGCAACACTGTCCCCACTGGGGCTCACAATCTAAAGTGTCTATCAGTATGTCCTGGGTGTGTGAGGAGAAACCAGAGGAAACCCACACAAACACGAGGAGAACATACAAACTCCTTGCAGATATTGTCCTTGGTGGGATTTGTACCCAGGCCCTCAGCGCTGCCATACTGCAGTGCTAACCACGGAACCACCGTGCCGCACTGTATGTCTGCGCCTATTATGTAAATTAAGATACTTGCATTTTTTTCATTGCGTTTTTGTGTGCATATTTTTACATTCATTGTTATCATATTTTTTACCCTGCAATTGTTGTCACTTTTTGGTATTTTATTCTTTAAATAAAGCTGCTTTTGTTTGTTTTGTTTTTTAGACTTCCTAGAATTTGGCTTGTCAAAACTTTAACGGTATAGTCATGGGCGGATTACATGTATTTTTTGGTGCGTTTCCGCAGTGGAAATGCACTAAAGATGCATGTGTGCTTTTTAAAGAGGTGGTTCACCCCTTTTCATTACTGGCCATATTGATATTACGTTGAGAAACAAGGTTTCTCTCAAATACCTTGGATTGGCAATAGTGCCTGTGAGCGGTGCTATTGTGGTCTGCTCATCCCCTTCTCAGGACCCCCGGGCTCCATGACTTCTGATGTCTGGTTACTGTCACGTCAACTTCCAGTTGACCTGACATCAACGAGGCCGGCCCCAGTCTTCCTTAGTGACAGGGCTGTGGGTGGCGTTTCACCGCTCATCACAGCCCAGCATCAATCCTGCTTGTGTGCTCTGTAGTGAAGGAGAGAGTGGGGAGATACTGCGCTGTCACGCTGGGCTGTGACGAGCGGTGATACGTTGCCCACAGCCAGTCACTCAGGAAGACTGCAGCCCGCCTCATTTCACGTGACATCACCGGACATCATAGATCACGCAGCCCCAGAGGTCACGCGAAGGGGGTGAGCAGACCGCAATAGTGCCGCTCACAGGCACTATTGGTAACACAATGTATCTGAGAGAAACCTTGTTTCTCGACACAATATCAATGTGGCCAGTAATGAAAAGGGGTGAATCACCCCTTTAAGTGCAGATTTTTCACATCTAATGGAAATCTATGGGGAAAATCTGCACAGAAAACATAGCGTCCCCAGAAGAGAAATGGACATGTTGCGGAGTTGAAACGCGTCCCGCAGGTCAGTTTACGTGGGTAAAAAAGAAGCACAGGATATAGGATATTTCTATAAATCCCATCCATTTTGCTGAAACTGTAAGAAGCTGTGTTTTTGATGCAGCGAAAAAATCCATCAAAAACTCATAGTGGGATCGTAGCTTACTCAGTTTCCCCACGTACTCTCCACTAATTATTTCATGACCATGGGGAAAACTTTTGGTAAAAAATCATTCACTTTGATAAATAACTATAATTTAAAATTCCGATTTTGGGGGTCTCGTCTTCTCCTAAGACAAGGGCTGCCCTAAACTCACAACTTCTTCTGCACCTTGCATAGACTTTAATGGAAAGAAGCCAATTTAGTGCAATATTTTTACTTCCAACGATGTATTTCTGTCATATGCGATCATCACCGCTTGCTTCTGGCAAATTAAAACATTGGTTAAAATACCTAGATTATGCTAATTACCAGCAAAAAGACAAGGTGAAAATGTAGAAGTGCTAATTATAATCTCTCCAATGTGCAATGTATCACAGAATAATCACAATATATTCTTAGGATATAGAAGACAAGCTATATACAGTATACGCTCCTGAGAAAGATGTAATTACAACAAGTCATTACAGTAAGTGTTTTTGATCTGTAAATCATACAAATTGCAATTCACTCTCCTCCTGAGAATAATTAATGACCATTGAACGTAACACTGCAGTCACACCTCGGATTAATTGACTGAGCGTTTCAGGTTTCCTCCTATACTGTGTGGTTTCTGTCATTACTACGTTTCTTTATTTCTAGTTTCATACCCAATCTGAATAAAGGATCGATACTAATAAAGAGAGCTGATGAGACAAAGCTTCTGTTCATATGGACTATCAGCCATAACAAGGATTCAGTCTATGGCCATTGTACCCTCACCCAAAATACAGAAACTCCACTATTCCTTTTTATCTCGGGCTTGATTTCCATATACCATTTTACAATTTCCTTAGACAGGTTTCGGAGCCGCATTCCTTTTCCCTCAATAACAGATATTGACTTTTGATGGTGCCCACCACCACCTCTTCTTCCTCACAGCTCCACCCTCCTCACTGACAATCATGAATAATTATATGGTTCTGGCTTGCATAAGTTATGTATAATTAAAGAATACATTTAATGAGATTTTCTGTGAATAGATACTAAAATCCTATCCTACAGACTATGCAAGTGTGAGACCTTTGTTCCTTGTTCACAGAAGAAAAGGGGCTACAGCAGATCTTTTACACCAAATCCACTTCTGAACAATCTATAGTTCAGTCTCAGAAAGTATTCAAGGGGCTGTCTGACACTATGGGTGCCACATATCCTCAGAAGATACTAATGATCAAATGTATTAAAATGATACCTGTCTGACAACTACCCGCACCCCTCCCCCAATAGGAGGCATGGAAGAACAGACATCTGACCCCCCCCCCCAAAAAAACAGATGGGTGCATTTAAACTGCCCGATACCTGAGAACCTGTGTTCTTAGTAAAGCTCGTTTCTCGATATTCAAAGACATATACAGTGATTGAAAGAGAATTTCATCCAAAATTGTAGCTTTCAAGATTCCTTGCAAATGTTACCATCAGTACAGAATATTAGAGCAGAGAAAGTAGTATCTCAGCATGTGTTGATAGATGATAGACCTTAACCTGTAACTGGTGCCATGAATTGGGTTTCAGTGACATTAAACATTCTTGCATATTGTGCAGTGGGTGAATCTGGATGCATTTATTTCTATTATTTGATTCATATTGGGTTATAAGTTGGTTCTTGCTGATTACAGAATGTCTCTTAGGCCCCCTTCACACGTCCGTGAAAAACACGCACGTGTGTTACGGGCCGTTTTTCGGGTCCGTGTCCCGTTTTTGTGTCCGTTTTTATGGTCCGTGTGGCACCTGTGTGAATTGCGTATGCTAGCCGTGTTTGTGTGCAGAACGTCCGTGTGTGCGTGTGGAATTAACGTGTATGTGTACGTGTAATGTCCGTGTGTAATGTCCGTGTGTGTGATGCACAATGTCGTTTATAAATGTCGGCTGACAGCAGACAGAGTTGCGCGATGAGAATGAACTCGGGTGAACTTCAACCGACTTCATCCTCATACCGCGGCTCTGTCTGTGTCGAGTACTGATTAGCGGTCACCTGTGAAGGATTCACCGGTGACCGCTAATCCCCCAAGTGACTGAAGTTTCCCCCCCTCTCTCATACTCACCGTTCCTCGATCTCCGGCGCAGCGCTGCACGGCATTCACACGGCTGCGGCGGCTTTTACTATTTTGAAAAAGCCGGCCGCTCATTAAACAATCTCCTATTCCCTGCTTTCCCCGCCCACCGGCGCCTATGATTGGTTACAGTGAGACACGCCCCCACGCTGAGTGACAGGTGTCACACTGCACCCAATCACAGCAGCCGGTGGGCGTGTCTATACTGTGCAGTAAAATAAATAAATAAATAATTAAAAAAAAACGGCGTGCGGTTCCCCCCAATTTTAATGCCAGCCAGATAAAGCCATACGGCTGAAGGCTGGTATTCTCAGGATGGGGAGCTCCACGTTATGGGGAGCCCCCCACCCTAACAATATCAGTCAGCAGCCGCCCAGAATTGCCGCATACATTATATGCGATAGTTCTGGGGCTGTACCCGGCTCTTCCCGATTTGCCCTGGTGCCGTTGGCAAATCGGGGTAATAAGGAGTTATTGGCAGCCCATAGCTGCCAATAAGTCCTAGATTAATCATGTCAGGCGTCTATGAGACACCTTCCATGATTAATCTGTAAGTTACAGTAAAAAAACACACACACCCGAAAAAATCCTTTATTTGAAATAAAAAACACTCACAAATTCCCTCATTACCAATTTATTAACCCCGACAAACCCTCCATGTCCGGCGTACTCCACGGACCTCCAGCGTCGCGTCCAGCTCTGCTGCATGGAGGTGACAGGAGCAGCAGAAGACACCGCCGCTCCGGTCACCTCCACACAGCAAATGAGGTGAGTAGCGCGATCAGCTGCTGTCAGTGAGGTTACCCGCTGTCACTGGATCCAGCGGTGGCCGCGGGTAACCTCAGTGACAGCAGCTGATCGCGCTACTCACCTCATTTGCTGCGTGGAGGTGACCGGAGCGGCGGTGTCTTCTGCTGCTCCTGTCACCTCCATGCAGCAGAGCTGGACGCGACGCTGGAGGTCCGTGGAGTACGCCGGACATGGAGGGTTTGTCGGGGTTAATAAATTGGTAATGAGGGAATTTGTGTGTGTTTTTTATTTCAAATAAAGGATTTTTTCGGGTGTGTGTGTTTTTTTTACTGTAACTTACAGATTAATCATGGAAGGTGTCTCATAGACGCCTGACATGATTAATCTAGGACTTATTGGCAGCTATGGGCTGCCAATAACTCCTTATTACCCCGATTTGCCAACGGCACCAGGGTAAATCGGGAAGAGCCGGGTACAGCCCCAGAACTGTCGCATATAATGTATGCGGCAATTCTGGGCGGCTGCTGACTGATATTGTTAGGGTGGGGGGCCCCCCATAACGTGGGGCTCCCCATCCTGAGAATACCAGCCTGCAGCCGTATGGCTTTATCTGGCTGGCATTAAAATTGGGGGGAACCGCACGCCGTTTTTTTTTAATTATTTATTTATTTATTTTACTGCACAGTATAGACACGCCCACCGGCTGCTGTGATTGGGTGCAGTGTGACACCTGTCACTCAGCGCGGGGGCGTGTCTCACTGTAACCAATCATAGGCGCCGGTGGGCGGGGAAAGCAGGGAATACGAGATTGTTTAATGGGCGGCCGGCTTTTTCAAAATAGTAAAAGCCGCCGCAGCAGTGTGAATGCCGTGCAGCGCTGCGCCGGAGATCGGGGAACGGTAAGTATGAGAGAGGGGGGGAAACTGACCGACAGACTGTGAGAGAGGGACAGACAGACAGAGAGACCGACAGAGAGACAGAGAGACTGACCGACGGACTCAGGAAGATTGACCGACATACACAGAAATAGAAAGAATAGCCGACATCACTAGAAATAAAAACACCAAACGGACACGGACTATAGGTATATGCATACGTGTTTACTAACGTGTGTGCACATACCCATAGACTTTCATTGTGTCCACGTGTGCGTGCTCCGTGCAGATAACGGACATGCATCCGTGCCAAACGCAAACACATACGGATCACGGACACGCACACACGGACATAATGAAATAACGGACGTGTGACCACAATCATAGATTAACATTGGTGCACGTTTGGCCGTGTCTCCGGTATATACGGAAACGGACCAAACACGCACGTGTATCACGGACGTGTGAAGGGGGCCTTAGGCTGAGGCCACACTGGGGACTAGTGCGATCCTCGCATGATGCTCCGTTCACGCTGGCACCACAGCAGAGCCGAATGTCATGCGAGTGTCACTGTGACAGCTGCGGGGGGTGGGCCGGCACTGAGGAGGGGCAGGCCGGCTCTGAGGAGGGGCGGGCCGGCACTAAGGAGGCCCGGGCCAGTGTTGAGGAGGGGCAGGCCAGTGCAGCGGAAGGGAGGGAGGAATTTATCTCCCTCTCTTCTCCATTGCTGGCTATTGCCATTCTCGCACTGCAATCGTGGTACACCGGTGTAATGCAAGTGCAGTGCAATTTTTCTCTCGCCCCATACACTTGAATGGGTGCGAGAGAAACAAGGATCGCATTGCACACGCAGCATGCTGCAATTGTTTTCTTGGTCCGATTAGGGCTGAGAAAATAATCGCTCATGTGCTCTGACACATAGAGTAATATTGGTCCGAGTGGAATGCGATGTTTGATCGCATTCGACTTGCTTCGATTTTCATGCCGTGTGTCTTAGGCCTTAAATTTTAACAATTGTTACAATACTATAGTTCATAAAAACCATATGTTTCTTTCCAGCCATGATTAGAAACCAAATAAACAGCTAAGAATTTATGGAGTCTTCTAATTGCATCTTATTGTAGGTGAATTAGCATTATCTGCTTCCTTCCTTAGCATTGATAGAATACATTGTGCTTTAATAACTGTTTGTTGCTTTTGTGCTGACCTTTTTGTATAATTTTCAGGTTATTGGATTGCTAATGATATATCCCTGAAAATAAAATGTATTTTTAGACTAAAAGATCCTTAATAAACACATTGGTACATTTTCAGATTTTGTTAAGATTATTTCATCATTTTGACAGTGTAATATTGTGGTACCGTGTTAGCCACAAAAAAAAGTATTTTAGGAGTGATACCTTTATAGGCTAACCAGAAAAATTATATTAGCAAGTTTTCAGAGCACAGAGGCTCCTTCTTCAGACAAAATTACAATTTTTTATTTTTTATTTATTTACTAGCTGTACTACCCGGCTTCGCCCGGGTTAATAACTGCTGTTAACAAAATAGAATGTATTACCAAAAATGTATTCTGCACACAAAAAACACAAAACAAATAGATAGAAATGTAATTATTAAAAGGCAAAAACTAAGCTAATAGAAGCATTTTGCAACATATATTTCAACACCACAGATATTCCACACAGATTTAACTAAATTGGCCAAGTAATGTGCTCCGTCTGTCTCTTTCCATGTGTCTCTTTCCAGGTCTGTCTTTTTCTAGGTCTGTCTCTTTCCAGGTCTGTCTCTTTCCAGGTCTGCCTCTTTCCAGGTCTGCCTCTTTCCCCATCTGCCTCTTTCCCCATCTGCCTCTTTCCCCATCTGTCTCTTTCCCCGTCTGCCTCTTTCCCTGTCTGTCTGTCTGTCTCTTTCCCCATCTGTTTCTTTCCTCGTCTGTCTCTTTCACTGTCTGTCTCTCTGTCTGTTTCTTTCCCCGTCTGCCTGTCTCTGTCTGTCTCTTTGTCTGTCTCTATCTCTCTGTTTCTTTTCCCATCTGTCTCTTTCCAGGTCTGTCTCTTTCCCCGTCTGTCTCCCCGTCTCTTTGTCTGTGTCTTTTCCTGTCTGTCTCTTTCCCTGTCTGCCTATCTTTGTCTGTCTCTATTTCTCTGGCTCTTTCCCCATCTGCCTCTATCAAGGTCTGTGTCTTTCCCCATCTATCTTTGTCTGTCTCTCTGGCTGTCTCCTCCTTCCCTGTCTGCCTGTCTCTGTCCCTGTCTGCATGTCTGTCTGTCTCTTTCCCCATCTGTTTCTTTCCAGGTCTGTCTCTTTCCAGGTCTGTCTCTGTCTGTCTCTTTCCCCATCTCTCTGTCTCTGTCTGTCTTTTTCACCATCTGTCTCTGTTTGTTTCTTTCACCGTTTGTCTGTGTCTGTCTCTTTCCCTGTCTGTCTCTATCTCTCTGTCTCTGTCTCTCTCTCTGTCTCTCTCTCTCTCTGTCTCTCTCTATCCGTCTCCCCACCGACATCTTATTACCTCACATATAAGCTTCTTATACTATTAATGTATTTTGTTCCTAGCAACCAATCACAGCTCCTACTAATAACCTGTAGTTCCAGGCTCCATTTACTTTAATGAAGGCATGTTTTTTGGAGAGTAACTGTAAAGCGCGGGGTTAAAATTTCCTGTCAAAACATAGTCTATGACGTTCCCTGGGTTACATGAGGTGTCTGTGCAAAATTTTGTTATTGTGAATGCGATGGTGCGGATACACTTTTCGTTTCACTTCTTCCCCATTATGTAGATAGGGGCAAAATTGATTGGTAAATGGGAATGCACGGGGTTAAAATTTCGCCTCACAACATAGCCTATGACGCTCTCGGGGTCCAGACTTGTGAGTGTGCTAAATTTTGTGGCTGTAGCTGCGACGGTGCAGATGCCAATCCCGGCCACACACACACACACACACACACACACACACACACACACTCAGCTTTATATATTAGATTTTTTTTTTTAAATTTTGCCTGAAGAAGGAGCCTTGGTGCTCTGAAAGCTTGCTAATAGAATTTTTCTGGTTAGCCTATAAAGGTATCATTCCTAAAATTCTCTTGTCATTCTTGGGGCATAAGTAGTTCAATTAATCCTTTTAGAAAGGGGCACATACGTTTTTACACCAGTTATATAGTGGCAGGTTACAGCTGGTCATACATATAGGATTGTAGTTAGGTAAACATTCTTTTGGCAAAACTAACTAACCCGACCTCTCCACAATGCCGTATTCACACATCCACCCTTCACTGTCGGAGTATGGTCCGAAACTTAGCTACTCCTGACTCGAACTCAACAGCCACAAGGGTATATATGGGCCCCGCAGCTAGTCTTGTCATTATGGGCCATACTTGACTGAAATTATATGGACCTTGTAAGTAGGATGAAAGAAACTGGCCTAAGGGTATGCTCACACGAGTGTTTGACTCGTGAGAGTGAAATGTGGCAAAATCTCGCATTGCACTTGGACCAATGATATTCAATGAGGGAGAGCAGATGGTCAGCTTTTTCTCATCCAGATTCTGAATGAGTGAAATCTTGCAGCACGCTGCGATTGTCAGCGAGAGACGTGTCACCCGCACCCATACAAGTCTATGGGTGCGAGAGAAATCAGCTGACAATTGAAGAGATGGGAGGATTAATCCCTCCTTCGCTTCCGCAGCTGTGATCGGATCACAGCTGCATGACACTCGGCTTACACTCGCAGCAGAGCCTGAGCCGAGGGTCATTAACATATCGCATCTGATGCACTCATATCGGATGCCATACGATACTGTGAATCCAGCCTAAGGGTGAAAATACACAAAGTGACAGCCACATATGTATGAAACTATATACCATCTGCAGTGATTAATGTCTTCAAATATATTCTTAATTAGCCATGCAGATCTGATGATAATACCCCATATTTCCATACAAAACCATAAACCCATTAAAAATAATTGTTAATGGGCACATGATTTTGCATTGCAAAATTGTGGAGTCAATTAACAAGTGCATCGGTTTGAGCGTTTTCTGCCATGTACAACAAACACAAAATAAGGCTAGTGTTTACCGCGACCTGGTATTCTATAAGCTGGCCATAGACACTAGATAGCTGTCGGCTAAATGATTTGGCTGTTCGTTTGCCTGAAAGCCATTTCGGCTGACACTCCCATGCACGGGAGGGCTCATTTGGACAAGTGCTCCGGTGTTCTCTCTGAGAAGGCCGCCTACTGACACATTGGCCGATTGCTCATCTTAGGGGAGAATAATGTGACCGCATGTCCGAAATAGGCGTCACTCTCAACCATGAATCAGCAGGTCCCGCCATACACATTAGACCGTCGGCCGAACCCATCAATATCAGCACTTACAGCCAACTTAAGTCTAATGTGTATGGAGGCCTTAGAGGTTGCTGTGAAATACTGAGTGATACAACTTTCTCGGTGGTCTTATATCATCTTGTGACTAGACAAAATTAATACATTAAGAAAACTATTATATTTGGATCATTGTCTCCATTGTTGAAATCTAAAACCTCACTGAGGTATAATTCATCAAAGCATTTACAATAAATATTGGGGTAAAAAGTTATAATTGTTTGTAAAATTTGCATTTTTATGTCTTCCCCAGCGCTTTTCTAATAATGAGGCTGGATCAATTATTCCTTTATTAATTTGCAATATTTTATGCCAAAAAATAGCAGAAATTATAGCTGCAATTTACTCCAGCCAATAGCTGGACAAGATTTCTGATTCACAGCAACAATGAAAAATTTACCACATTCGACTTCACCAGCGCCATGCTGGTACCCGCCCATAATCCCGCGTCTGCGCATTTAATTACCGGCGCAAGTGAAGACAGCTATGTTTCTGCACTGCCCGCGATATGTCAGAGCAAACTGCGCCTGCACGAGCCGACCTAACTGCATAGGCGCGAGATTTGAAAATGCGACGAGGATGATGACGGAGGGCGTCATCCCGTCAATCAAGAAAGGAGGATGGCGATCAGTGGCAGGAGGGGGGACAGGAGCACAAAATGAGCCCCTCATCTGGCCAACACAGGTAATTAGTATACCTAACGGCCAAGTTTTATAAAGTTATTTTTGGGGTCTGGAAGGGGAGTCAGGGCCAAGGTGCACCTTCATAGAATGCAGCCCAGGAGCTGCAGAAGGGGATTCTTTTAGTTTAATAGGGAAAAATCTGGTGACAGGTTCCCTTTAAAGGGAACCTGTCACCAGATTTTTCCTTTAAGAGCTGCGGCCACTACCAGTGATCCCTTATATAGAGCATTCCAGTATACTGTATATAAGAGCACAGGTTCCTCTGTAGAACGTAAAAATCATCTTTTATTATACTCACCTGCAGGGCGGTCTGGTCTGATGGGTGTCGCTGCTCTTGGTCCGGCACCTCCTCTCTTCTTAGGTTCGCCATCCTCCTGCCCAGCCCTGTGTGCATGAGGCATCCTGCGTTATTCACAGAGAGGCTTCCATTGCGCTCCTGTGCATGCGCACTTTGATCTGCCCTGCTGCGGGCGCGGGTGGTTGCGAGAAAAGGTCAAAGACCGCCCATGAATGCGCACTACAGTACTTGGATCTGTCCTCCATTGGGCAGATCAAAGTGCGCATGTGCAGGAGCACAATGGAGACCTCCCTATCAATGATGCAGGATGCGCCATGCACACAGGGCTGGGCAGGACAGCAATTGTACAAGATGGAGGAGGCGCCGGACTGAGACCAGCGACACCCATCTGACCGAACCGCCCCCCCAGATGTGTATTATAAAGATGTTTTTTACGTCATACAGAGCGGCCTGGGCTCTTATACACAGTATTCTAGAATGCTATATATAAGGGCTCACTGGTGGTAGGGGAGAAATCTGGTGATCGGTTCCCTTTAACTTGATTTACTTAGAAAATATGGATTATACGACATCTCGGAGACTACTCCAACTTTTCTAGTTATTGAGTTAAAGAAGTGCCAACCTGGGCCAATGTCTGCAATGAATTCAGATCCTTGCAGCGCTGGGGTCCTGGGTTCAATCCCACCAAGGACACTATCTGCAAGGAGTTTGTATGTTCTCCCCGTGTTTGCGTGGGTTTCCTCAGGGTTCTCCGGTTTCCTCCCACACTCCAAAAAACATACTGATAGGGAATTTAGATTGTGAGCCTCAATGGGGACAGTGTTACCAACGTATGTAAAGCGCTGTGGAATTAACAGCACTATATAAATGAATAAATATTATTATTATTTTTATCTGTGCCCTATACTGTTAATTACACAATGGTATATTCTGGTATCGCCTAATTTTAGGTCTCTACTTAATTACTTAAAAATCAATGCAGTAGCCAATATACAGTAATAAGCCTGGAATTGAAGGAATAACGGTTGTAAATTACAAGCGATGGTCAAATTGGATATTTATCTGGATTAATCAAGTTCTAGGCAGCATTAGATGTAAGGGATGTGAACAAGTCTTTACTAGTCCATAGCCGCAGTCGTCTCCCATTCACCCACCTTCATCATCAAGAATGTTTATTTACCAAACAAGTAGTGGGTGAACATTGACAATGTATTTAAATGTAAATGCAAACACAATGTATTTACATACAATGTACAGGGTTTACACATAAAAGGCTGAATGTTGTGTAACTGGGATTGTACCTGTGTTCTACTTACAACCTCATATAATCAGTCTCCACATCAATATACGCCAGGCAGACAGTATTGGAGGCTGTAAATAAAGACAGGAGACTGTATGGAGCCCACACACTATCCTCATATAAACAGATACTAAATATTAACTATTACATTAATGCTTCTCAGACTTTCCAATGTCTTCACGTAACTCCCCATGTCGCTACATTTGTGTTCAGAACTTTGCACATAAAGTGCAAATTTTAAAAGCCGATTTCTAAAGTAAACTTCAGTTTTTTAAGCACATTTTTATTCTTGAGTGTTTCTATGTATTTTTTGGCTGCAGAAACACCTAAAAATGCAGAATAATATGCCAGCCCTACAGTTTAATCTGCAAAATTACAGCAACAGAAATGTACATGATGTCAATAAAAAAAATACAACACAAACCAATTCCCGCACACAAAAAGAAAATGCAGCACATGGCTGAGATTAAGAGCGCAAGTACACCACCCAATCAGAAATCATTTAATGGCATGTTTACTGCTCATCAGATGTGCACTGAACGATCCATTACATACATAAGCTGCCATTGCTCTTAATCGCGCAAGTGCTGTTATGATAGGTCAACTACTAAGAAAGTGCACCTCGAAAGATCACTTCACACAATGAACAAGGGTGGCTTTCGTCCATTGTGGCATAACAAACATGATCACAGAGGTTGTGACCGTGACAGGGCCTGTAAAGAAGGTGAGCCCACAGGCAACAACACCTATTTCAGCTGGTTGTCTGTCTGAGGACTCACATTCAGCTGACATGCATTGGGGCGCAGAGATCCTCCTGGTCCCTGCACTGCAATACATGCCATCAGCCAATCAGAGGCCAGCAGCTGACGGCAGCATGACATCATGCTACTGGAGTGGAGGAGGGTGAGAAAAATGGGGGGGTTATGAGATAGAAAACAGCAGCAGGATGGAAGACATACAGTATATACCAGGATGGGGGACATATATACCAGGATGAGGGACATATACACCAGTATGAGAGACTTATGGACCAGGATGAAGGCATATGTGCCAGGATAGGGACATATATATCAGGAAGGGGCCGAGGATGAAGCACATATACCAGTTGGGGGATATATACACCTGAAAGAGGTCCAGGATAGATATATATACCTGAAAGGGGCCAAAGATGGGCATTACTGCATAATGGGGGAGGAGCATGTATGTCTTGATAGGATTTAAGACATTTAGGACATTACTGCATAATGGGGGAGGAAGCGTATATGTCTTGATAGGGTTTAGAATCCTAAAAGGGCCCATATATCTCACCAACATGCAGGGGTCCGAGATCCAAATTTTGCACCTGTATCCATCGAACTCTAGTTGTGCCATTGTTCGTCAGTTGATCGTCAGCGTGTTTAGACTTTAAAATTATCCAAAAAATAGCCTTGCTAAAACATTTGTTCCCAACAATCTTGCAGCGTAAATGGACCTGAAGTTAAAACTCATCCACTTTGCTTGTACTATAAAATGCTGCGTTTGCATGCGTTTTTTTGCTGTAAAAGCAGGATCCGATTTTACAGCAAAAAAACGTTCATGACGCATGTTAAAAAAACGTCGTGTGAAAGCAGCCTTATGGAATTGCCAAAGATAGACGAGTACCATGCTTGGCTTTTTCCGGTAGTCACAAAGAGAATGAATGGATCAATGATTTGCCTGTCTGGGCACTGCTCCACTCACACCGGGCTCTGCTGAACCTTGTTCTAGGGATAGGTGGTGACTCCCTCTGATTGGTAGATTATCACAAATCCTTTCTTTATTTCTGAAAATTAATTATTTTTCAATCCACTCAACAACCACCAAAGCTTCAATATTAAACCTATACAATAATCTTATGATAGACAGATTTAATTACCTCATTAAAGATTACTTAATAGATTAATCGTTATCATTCTGTGGATAGATCAAGCTCTGATAATTCCTAGTTTTCACTCCTGATACATAATAAGATTACATTGTGAACAAACAGGATGGTCTACACAACAAGGGCACAGAATAGGCAAGGTCATATGTTCTGCCCATTACAAGATTAAAAGATTCTATCAAGCAGGATCACCTCTGATAAACAATGGTCTGCTCTGCTCCTTCCTTTTGAAATGCTAAGGATAAAACTAGGCAAATACACCTGGAGGAAAAGGCATTGTTAGATATAAGTGAATTTACACCTCTCCCACCCTGTCCTCTGACTTCTCCTACTCCCCCTAAAGGCCTTAGGCCATTACAGAAGACTTGGAGCCATTTTTATTACCAATAGAGAAAAAAATATCAATGGATATTCTTCTCTATTTGTTGTCTGGCAGTCATTTTGTAATCTTTGGCTTTTTAAATTACACAAAAACTTAATTCTGTTTAGGGTTGTGGATTTTTTCTAGATTTTTTTTATTGTTTTTGTTTGATTTTCTTTAATTCTGTAAAAATAATCAAAACAACTTATAAGATGTGATCTGAAAAGTGATTGAAACAGTATTTTTCACAAGAGTTTAAAAAAGTGTGTATGTGTGTGTGCCTGTGTGTGTATGTATGTGCCTGTGTGTGTGTCTGTGTGTTTGCCTGTGTGTGTGTGTGTGTATGTGTGTGTGTGTGTGTGTGTATATGTGTGTGTATATGTGTGTGTATGTGTGTTTGCCTGTGTGTGTATGTGTGTGCCTGTGTGTGTTTGTATGTGTGTGTGTGCCTTTGTGTGTGTGTGTGTATATGTGTGTGCCTGTGTGTTTGTTTGTGTGTGTGTGTGCCTGTGTGTTTGTATGTGTGTGTGCCTGTGTGTGCCTTTGTGTGTGTGTGTGTATGTGTGTGCCTGTGTGTGTGTATGTGTGTGCCTGTGTGTGTGTGTGTATTGGTGTGCATGTGTGTGTGTGTGTGTGTGTGTGTGTGTGTGTGTGTGAACAAAGTCTTATATCCGTCTAGTAATGGGTTGTCATTTAGTATGATAATTATACCAAAAGAATTGTAATAGGTGCGTGGACTTACTTGTGGTGGAAGAAGTTTTTCCAAAATTCTTCTAAAATGCTCATATCCCCCAACATGACCAAGTCTTCTGTATAGAAAGCATCTTGTTGGTCTGCGGGGAGAGGTGTAGCTATTCATACATACTTTACGGTTTATTCATATTCTCTGGAGACCCTTCTTTCCATTCTGGTTGTGGTAGGGACACTAATAGATAATCTGCATAAAGGTTGCTGCTATCAAACAAGCCCATCAGACCAGCCATACAAAGCGACCCCATTTTGCACTATTGAGGAGGTACCCATTCTTACATCGTGACATGTGTATCTTTTGTAACAATCTAGGCTCAGAATATTGTATCATTTGTGAATATTGCTGCTCAGGTATGTTGATGAGCGATCTAATAAAATGCTATTGAGAATGATTATTTGAATAGAGTAAAGACCGTCTTTTACAGTCAAATTCTTGACCTCATTGTTGTGTCTATGGCCAACTGCATATAAGGGATAACTTTTGGCACACAAAAGGGTTAATTGTTCAATCGTAGAACTTATGCTATGAAATGTATTTCCAAGTCTAAGAAATATGCTTGGCATAACTTTATTTGCAGAAGTTCTTTTTTATACAGACAACGTTTCGGCCTATTAGGGCCTTTTTCATGTTTAATTTCCACTTTGAGTAAAGAGATTAAAGTGTCAGCTTTGCAGACCTAATCGCGGTATAATAGCTGTACTTGCAATACAGAAAAAGAATAACCGGTATTGTGGATCTCAGCTAAAATATGGAAAAGGCCCTAATAGGTTGCAACGTTGTGTATATAAAATTAACTTCTGCAAATAAAGTTCTACCAAGGATATTTCTGAAACTGGGAATACACATTCCATAGCATAATTTCTACGACTGAACAATTAACCCTTTTGTGTGTCAAAGATTATCCCTTATATATTTGATTATAATTTTCTTCCGAGCACCTCATTTTGTCCAGGGGAGCGAGCATCTTCTATTATTATGGTGTACTTTATACATCCCATATTTGTGCATAAAAACTCATGCCCCAGGAAAGGGTGGCAATTATTGCCATTTAAAAATGTTCCTCAATCTATCTTATTTATCTAAAGGCCGCTTTACACACAGCGATGTATCTAACGATATATCGCGGGGGTCACGGATTCTGTGACGCACATATGGCATTGTTAGCGACGTCGTTGTGTGTGACACGCACGAACGACCGTTAACGATGGAAAATACTCGGGAACAACGAAGTACAGCTTACCTGCGGCCGCCGGCAATGCGGAAGGAAGAAGGTGGGCGGGATGTTACGTCCCGCTCATTTCCGTCCCTCCGCTTCTATTGGAGAAAGGAGGCGGTTCGCCGGCAACGGCGACATCGCTAGGCATGTAAGTCCCGTGTGACGGCTCCGAACGATATTGTGCGCCACGGGCAGTGATTTGCCCGTGACACACAAACGATGTGGGCGGGTACGCTTGCTAGCGATATCGCTGCATGTAAAGCCCCCTTTACTCGCTTATATAGCACCGTCATATTCCGCACCGCTTTACAGACATAATCATCACTGTCTCATTGGGGCTCACAATCTAAATTCCCTGTCAGTTTGTTATATGTCATAACTTGAAAAAAAAAAAAAAAAAAAAAAAGGATTTGACTAGATTATTTCTATTCTTTTTAAACACTTTCTAAGACCATTAGAGCTCAAAGACTTGCATCTACACTTTTTGTTTGGTGCTGCTTCAGCCCTCTTTTCTGGACTTTTAGATGGAATGATTGTTCAGTATCTGTACACATCCATATATTTACTATGCAGTGTACCTAACGTGAACTTTGGTTAAGTAGTTACACATCTCAATTACCCAATGTCAGCAGACTGGTTAGTCATGTTTAGCTCATCTTGCTGTGAGTGGGGGTTTTCAAGAATAACATGTACCAAAGGATGGACCCTCTTTGGATGCTCTCCTAAGATATAAAGCCTTTCAAGACGTCAGAAGCTCTTATTATCTCCCCTAAATAACCCAATTCTCACCTGACCGATATACTGGCCCTTAGGGGTGCTTCACACATAGCGAGATCGCTACCGAAATCACTGCTACGGCACGGTTTTGGTGACGCAACAGTGACCTCATTAGCGATCTCGCTGTGTGTGACACTGAGCAGCGATCTGGCCCCTGCTGCGAGATCGCTGCTCGTTACACACAGCCCTGGTTCGTTTTCTTCAAAGGCGCTCTCCCGCAGTGACACACAGATCGCTGTGTGTGACAGCGAGAGAGCGACGAAATGAAGCGATCAGGGAGCAAGAGCCGGCATCTGGCAGCTGCGGTAAGCTGTAACCAGGGTAAACATCGGGTAACCAAGGTGGTTACCTGATATTTACCTTAGTTACCAGCCTCCGCAGCTCTCATGCTGCCTGTGCTGCCGGCTCCGGCTCTCTGCACATGTAGCTGCAGTAGACATCGGGTTAATTAACCCGATGTGTACTGTAGCTAGGAGAGCAAGGAGCCAGCGCTAAGCAGTGTGCGCGGCTCCCTGCTCTCTGCACATGTAGCTGCAGTACACATCGGGTTAATTAACCCGATGTGTACTGTAGCTAGGAGAGCAAGGAGCCAGCGCTAAGCAGTGTGCGCGGCTCCCTGCTCTCTCGGTTATGATCGCTGCTTCGGCTGCTGTGTTTGACAGCTAAGCAGCGATCATAACAGCGACTTACAAGGTCGCTGTTACGTCACAGAAAATGGTGACGTAACAGCGACCTCGTTGTCGCTGTCGCTTAGTGTGAACCAGCCCTTACAATTCACCTGTTTATGGACAGTCATAAACTGACCAAGGATCTTGGTTAGTTCTCACAGCTATGTGCTCATTTAATTTTGATATGGCAGCGGACTTCCCTGACCACAACGGCTCAATAACATTATGCTTGGTCATGGCATCAGATTGGGAAAGTACCCGGTGTCTATGGGGCAGAAGACCCTATATTTACCGGATCCGTGCTTTCCTTAACCGAGAATCAGCAAAAACATTAGTACATTCCCTCATCATCTCTCGCCTCGACTACTGCAGCCTCCTGTTCTGTGGCCTCCCTTCCAACACTCTTGCACCCCTCCAATCTAGCCTAAACTCTGCACCAAACTTAATCCACCTCTCCCCTCGCTATTGCCCGGCCTCTCCACTCTGCCAATCCCTTCACTGGCTTCCCATTGCCCAAGGACTCCAGTTCAAAACATTAGCCATGACATACAAGGCCATCCACAACCTGTCTCCTCCTTACATCTGTGACCTAGGGGTGCTTCACACACAGCGAGCTCGCTGCCGAGATCGCTGCTGAGTCACGCTTTTTGTGACGCAGCAGTGACCTCATTAGCGATCTCGCTGTGTGTGACACTGAGCAGCGATCTGGCCCCTGCTGCGAGATCGCTGCTCGTTACACACAGCCCTGGTTCGTTTTCTTCAAAGCCGCTCTCCTGCTGTGACACACAGATCGCTGTGTGTGACAGCAAGAGAGCGACAAATGAAGCGAGCAGGGAGCAGGAGCCGGCATCTGACAGCTGAGGTAAGCTGTATCCAAGATAAACATCGGGTAACCAAGGTGGTTACCCGATATTTACCTTAGTTACCAGCAGCTCTCACGCTGCCTGTGCTGCCGGCTCCGGCTCTCTGCACATGTAGCTGCTGTACACATCGGGTTAATTAACCCGATGTGTATAGCAGCTAGGAGAGCAAGGAGCCAGCGCTAAGCAGTGTGCGCGGCTCCTTGCTCTCTGCACATGTAGCTGCATTACACATCGGGTTAATTAACCCGATGTGTACAGCAGCTAGGAGAGCAAGGAGCCAGCGCTCAGTGTGCGCGGCTCCCTGCTCTCTGCACACAGCGCTGGTAACTAATGTAAACATCGGGTAACCATACCCGATGTTTACCTTAGTTACCAGTCTCCGCAGCTTCCAGACGGCGGCTCCGTGCAAGCGCAGCGTCGCTTGCACGTCGCTGCTGGCTGGGGGCTGTTCAGTGGTCGCTGGTGAGATCTGCCTGTTTGACAGCTCACCAGCGACCATGTAGCGATGCAGCAGCGATCCTGACCAAGTCAGATCGCTGGTCGGATCGCTGCTGCATCGCTAAGTGTGAAGGTACCCCTAGTCTCCCGATAGCTACCTGCACACAACCTCAGATCCTCACAAGATCTCCTTCTCTACTCCTCTCTTATCTCCTCTTCCCACAATTGCATACAAGATTTCTCCCGTGCATCCCCCATACTCTGGAACGCTCTACCCCAGCATATCAGACTCTCCCCTACCGTGGAAAGCTTCAAGAGGAACCTGTAGGCCCATCTCTTCCAACAAGCCTACAACCTACAATAACCCTCAGTCCAGTAGACCACTGCTCAACCAGCTCTGTCCTCACCTATTGTACCCTCACCCATCCCCCTATAGACTGTGAGCCCTCGCGGGCAGGGTCCTCTCTCCTCCTGTACCAGTCTGTTTTTGTAATGTTCATGATTGTTGTACTTGTTTGTTATGTATACCCTTTTCACTTGTAAAACGCCATGGAATAAATGGTGCTATAATAATAAATAATAATAATCTACTGGGGAAATAGTAATGGTCAACCTGAATGGCATGTTAATGGGGTAGATGCTGGGAGACCCATTGAAGTTTGGTGGATCAGACAATAAAAATATGTGGAGATCTTTTGTATATCACCAAAAGCTTTAGTGACCTTAGAAAAGGAAAAAGTCTTGAATATTACAAAAAAGGAAGTAGAGACTGTTTAGTTTCTGCAAAGGTGAAGGAGACATGCACAAGATACAGATTAACCAATACTATTGTGGATCAGATAGTGGCAAGCCAGGAGACACAAGATAAGGGACATAGTAAGCAGCTAAGGCAAATATGGGGAAACCATAGAAGCACGTACACACATTGCAACATGGACCCATTTCATTCCGGAGGTCGCAACTCGCAAGTCATCCTATACCACAAGTGAAGAACATCTAAAAGAGGCCGATGTGGAAACAGTCAGATATTGCAGCAAAATTGCTTTCAGAATATAAAAAATGCACTCTTTTGGGTCATGTAGACTGTGATAGGTCCGGAGGCTGCGATAGTTATTCAGCGCCACATTATGTTTATACCACAGTGATGTCCCAATGTGAAGGAGCAATTCATCATTATACTGTCCTTGCAACGTGACGTCTATATAATCTGTGACATACAGTATGTAATTTGCTGATAGCTTTCCTAGCTATAATACACTCCCCAAATCCTAATTTTGGGGGCACCTTCATGCCTCGTCCAAACCTCTATATGTAGATCCCACAACAAGTAAAAATGTGTAAACTCCACTAGAACGTAAGTCCTGACAACAATCTACCGGACCCGAAAGGTATCAGGGGAAGCGTCTCCTCCCTACCAGGTGTCATTACAGGTTCTCCTCCATCCCGATACAAAGAAATCTGTTAATTACAGTCGCCTCAGGGTGGAGACGGCTCCCTAATTCTGAACTGCTAGTGCTCACTACTTCATTCCAAACGTTTCAGCAAATTCCGTCCTTATGAAACCCTGAACTCACTTTTGCTAGTGATGGCCGGCCTGAAAAGAGCAAGGCTTTAACTTTGTCTTTACTTCAGGAGTGAACTGACCATTTAGGATAATAATATTTATTCTCTTATATAGCACCATTAGCTCCACAGTGTTTTTTCACATCAGCAACACTGTCCCCATCGGGGCTCACAATCTACATTCCCTATCAGTATGTCTTTGCTGTGTGAGGGGAACCCAGAGGAAACCCAGAACCCTGCAAACCCGGGGAGAACATACTAACTTGTTGCAGATGTTGTTCTTGGTAGGATCAGAACCCAGGACCCCAGCGCTGACCACTGAGCCACCATCCTACCCTATAAGCAGATACTCCCTGAATGTCCACAGTTTGGCTAGGTGCAGAATTTGGTGCATTCTCTCATCTGATAGAATTGGGTCAGTTATGTAAATTGCACAGGTCTCTGAGGCCAGTGTGACCGGTGTGTGCTCATTGTGGGATCTGATTCTCTCTGATGAGATGGAAAAAAAATATCTCCATCCTCTCCATTGTTTCAGTCCAGAACACACACACACACAACGTATATATATATATATATATATATATATATATATATATATATATATATATATATATATATATATATATATATATATATATACACACACACACACACACACACACAACGTATATATATATATATATATATATATATATACACACACATTACATATACACACATATAACTACAGTATAAACACACATAAATTTATGCACACAGGCACATATTTTTAAACACACATATACAGATGCGCACACAAGTATATATACACACACGCACACATATATACATATGCACACATTGTATATATATATATATATAGGTATACACAAATACACATATATATATAAGTATACACATATCTACATATATATATATATATATATATATATACACACAGACGCATATATATATATATTTATATCATATATATATTTTTATATAATATATATTTTTATATATATATATATACACATATACACAATCTCATACATATACATACACATATTTTCTATAGACTTATACACATATACGGGCACACACATGCATACACAAATATACACACATTTCTGTACACATATACAGTACATTACACACACACAGGGCTGCGCTGACACGGGCGGCACACACAGCAGGAAGCAGGAGGCGGGGGGCGGGGCGGGGAGTGGGCGGGGCTGCCGTCTGCCTCTCGTCACCGCCTGCGTCACCAGCACAGGAGTTTTCCACTGACGAAAAAGGCAGAGCAGCTCCTGAGAGGAGTCAGAGCAGGAGGAGCTGCTGGCCGGCGCACTGCGCTCTCCGGACTATGGGAGCCGCACTCACTCGCTTCATCTAGGAGCCGCCGCCTGACACCGGAGCACAGGCACGGTGAGTGACTGCTGGAGTCGGGGCGTTGTATGTGGCGCGGCCGGTGCTGCCCCTGCTGTGGGGTCGCCATTGCCGTCTGCTCCGTGTAGACTGCAGCGGGTTCTCTGATAATTGTTACTTTATGTCTGGCCGCTGCCGGTGGAGACGGCTGAGGCTGGAGAGTGAGCGCGGCGCGCCCTCTGCTGGCCACACGCGGGATTGCTACGGTCTCCTGCCCGTCCCGGGGCTCCGGGTGATGAGCCGCTGGGCTCCGGTAATGCTCAGGGTTATTACACGGCGCTCCCCGGGTGTTATAGTCCGCAATGGGCCTCTGTATTATCATTGGCAGCTATTACAGTTGTTGTAACTGATAGAAACTGCGAGTTTTTCCAGTATATGTAACATGGAGGAGACTTTTTATTTTTTTTTTTCCCCCTCCCTGGTGGGGAAAATATAACTTGTGGTATTTCTAGTCCCGCTCTATGTCTGGTCTGTACCTGCCGAGTGCGGATAAGTCTCCGCCACCGTCCTGTCCGCACAGGAGTCCAGTGTGAGCCGGGCTGTCGGGGGCACAGCGGTGACGTCAGCACATGTCGGGGGCACAGCGGTGACGTCAGCACATGTCGGGGGCACAGCGGTGACGTCAGCACATGTCGGGGGCACAGCGGTGACGTCAGCGCACGATAGTTTTGGCGCCGCTGATTGAGGGAGCCCGGTGACGTCACTGAGGCAGCAGGAGAGGGGTGACGTAAGGAGCCGGGGTGACTCACAGCTGGGAAGAAGTGACTTCAGATGTCTGTGGAATTTTCCCTCCAAGTTTGCTGGAACTTTTTTTTTTTGTCGCCCCAGTCTTTAAGTTGTGTGTAGAATACATCAGAATCAATGTTAGCATCTGCTTTAGCCATGTTTTTCCATATTACTTCTATTATATACACTTTTGGAATTAAGGAGGGTCGTCTTCCTCCTTTTGGGGACCTTTTCTTAAATAATTGTGCTTGAAGCTTAAAAAATCATCATTGCTATTCTAGTTTTATTAAAAAAAAATAAATAATGATCACTTTAGCTATATCGCTGGCTGGAAAATGAGTTAACTGAGAATCTGTCAGTGAGCGCTTTTTTTGTTTGTTTGTTTTTTTTGTTTTTTCCCTCCCCTAGAAAGTTTGTAGCTTCTTTTTCTAATCTCTGCGCTGATTTATGACGAAAGACCACATCAAAGTTGAATGTCCGGGAGCACTTTCATTGACCGTTCTGTTAGATCTGTGCAATAATAGTAATAGTAAATCCTGTACCCAATACCACAACCGCAATACAGCAATGTGATACTTCCAATCCGCTGCCATTCACGGGTCCTGTGTGGCTGTATTGGCTGGTGGTGGACGCCCCCTCTGGTCTGTGGCCGTATTTGGTTTCCCTATCCGCCTCCCGTTGGTGCAGCAGGGGGTCCTCCTGCTCCCAGGGCTCATGCCTTCATTGTGTTGCACGATGTGGCTTTAATGCACATCCTTGGAAGGGATGGAATTACGTCTTTCCAAGAACGCCCCTCCACCTTCCTACTCCTCAGAGGGTCCCCCTCCTCCTATTATATTCTGTGGGAAAATTCCCTTCTGCACTGAGTGGAGGTATTGTGCTCAGACACCCATACACCGTCACTCTGCAGTAGGGTGGTCCCTCCGTCTGTCTGCCCGGGGGGCTCCTCATAGGTACATGATGATTTTGTCTTGGTTACGGTTCCTACAACAAGCTGAGCCTCGGTTATGTCACTTCTCATATCAGCCAGACGAGCTGCTGGGATTTAGGGTCTCCTGGTGGGATTTGGATTAATACCATAGAGCACAGGGACTCTTCTATAGATCTGGGACTCGCTGGTCTGATGCTTCCATTGATTTTGTTTCCTGGTGACTGCACAGGTGTTTACACTCTGAATTGATATGTAGTTTATTTTTTTTTTCTCTAATATATGTTTCTATATTAATTTTATTTTTATATATATATATATATATATATATATATATATATATATATATATATATATATATATATATATATATATATATATTTTAATATTGAAATATATAAAATTATATTAATGAATATTTATTTTATTTTTTAAGAAACTTTAGTCTGGATAACTTATTTTACAAGGAGAAAACAAAGCAAACTTTTATATTTTTTTTTTCTTTTTTCTCATTTGCAGGTTATGTACTGTAGATCTAGTTGTAAATTAAAACCACACAAGTTTCTCCTCTTCCCTTTTGGGAGTGATCTGTGTTTTATGGAAAAACCACAGATGGTTAACATGGCGCAAACTGTGACCCTGGCTGGCCTTGTGCTGCACCAGGCGCTAGAACCAAATAGTAACACCATGCTACTAGATAAGGCCAGCTACACACACACACACACACACACACACACACACACACACACACACACACACACACACTTTAGCAGGTTTTGCTTCTTTTTTTTTTTTTTTTTTTGCTCCTATGCAAAATTTTGTTACAAATCATGTTTTCAAGTTGTTGTTTTGTGGTTTTTTTTTTGCTTTTTAGTTTTTCTTGCCCTTTCAAAGTTCTTCAAACCCTTATCATAAAGATTTTAGAAATTTGCAAAATCCTGAGTAATGTCATTTTGCCCCCAAAACTTGATCCTAGAAGAGGGTGACTTTTTGAGATGTCAAAGTTTTGCAAATAACTGCCTTTAGTGATTTAGAACATTCCAGTCTATGCATAATGCTAATATATAGCCTATAAACCATATCTCATAGAGGTGTCCTGTGTTCCTAGCGGCTGGTGCTGCACATTTGCCACTAGATAATCTGGGAATATACTTGGTGTACGCGTGAGCCTGGAGTTAGCTGTCATAACAAGCAGATCCTGTTCTACCACATTTTCTAATCCTTCCCCTGGATTTGCATCTGAATGATCCAATGACTGCTGCTCTGCACGTGGCTTTTATAGTCTTTAAACAGGTGTCTGGCTTTCAGAGATGCTCCACACGCTTGTACCTGTTTCCCCAGGGTTAAATGGAGTTAGACAAGTATTTACTTTTTAGAAAATGCTTTAAACACTTAAGTTCACTAGCATAGAATAACCCTCATGTCTGTCACCCAGCTTTCCCTCACCCCTGAATGGCAAAATCTAGCCAGTTGTGCAGAATAATGGGAGTACAGACTCTACTGACTGCAGTTGAAGTGAAAATCAATATAACTGATCGTTCTCATGACAGAGAAGGTGCGCAGCAGCATACTTACACTACAAAAAAGTATGTGGTGGGATCTGACTGGCCGGCCAACCTAGGCAAATATTATCTTCAGAGACGAAGAGGGCAGGAACTTTAGTGCCACCTATTGGGAGTAGCCATCCTAAAACTCATTACTGACCCTTTAATGAGCCTTGCCACATGACTCATGCTTAAGGGGAACAATCACCAGGATTTTCGTATATAAGCTAAAGCCAGTGCTATACTGGCACTATCAGGCTGATTCTATACATACCTGTAGTGGTCAGCTCAGATGTTTAGGTTTTGAAATCCAAGAAAGTAAAGTTTATAAAATCAGCAGCTGCTTGAGTGACAGTTGCACTGGAGCAGATAATATATTCATAGTTATCCCCTCCTGTTAGAATTAGCATAGGCATCATACAAACGACTCGCTTTGTCTAGCAGGACCTGTGGTGAGGTCATACCCATGTGACCAGAAGGGGTGGGGCCTCAGCCACCAAAGCTGGATACCAGGTCACATGGGTATGACCTCACCACAGGTCCTACTAGACAAAGTGAGTCATTTGTATAATGCCTATGCTAAGTCTAACAGGAGGAGGGGATAACTATGAATATATGATCTGCTCCAGTGCAACTGTCACTCAAGAAGCTGCTCATTTTACAATCTTCACTTTCTTAGATTTCAAAACCTAAACATCCGAGCTGACCACTACAGGTATGTATAGAATCGGCCTCATAGTGCCAGTATAGCAGTGGCTTTAGGTTGTATACAAAAATCCTGGTGATTGGTTCCCTTTAAAAGGAAAGCCAGAAACGTTTCTTTGCAGACCCATGTTTCTGGCTTTTTGCCCCTCATCAGAGCAAAATGGGAGAACTGGTTTGGCTGGATGAGATGCCTCTGATAGCGGGTCTAAGAGGTAAGTTTTCTACTTGTACAGAATGCCAAGTCAACATAAGGAGATCTTTATATGACAGGTTCTACAAACTTGTCACATTAGGCTTGCCAATCAAAAAAGGGATTTCCAAATGTGGAAAATTCCTTAAAGTACGTAGTCTTATTACTCCTGATGAGGTCACATTTCTACTAGTCACCGGTGTAGCTTAGTGTGTACATTGCAAATACACACACTACAGATGTTTTGTACTTTCCAGAATAACCTTTGAGCTGGGATACTTCAGGGCAAACAGAAAAAAAGATTCCTAACCCTATAAACAAATGTGAATTGTGCGCAGATTTCCCAGAGTGCACATTTTTCTGGCCCTTCCTTGGTGTTTACCATGTAGTAACGCAGAGGCTCCTTCATTCCTGAGATTCCTATATACATGGATAATACCCAAAGCAAGGGTGAGAACAAGGGAGCAGAATACATTCCCTACATTATTACTTACGTGATCACACCCATTACTAGGAAGATTATGACACACCAACATGGGGCTGGGCTGCTCTCTGCCGAAGGTCGCGTCATGGATTGTTTCCTTTGGCATAGAGTTGGTTTTTTTTATTTAGTGACTATCACACAATGCTTAGATCTAATGTTTAGAGTGTGCTCCCTGTACAGATTATTTGCCTTTTTTTTTTTTTTTCTTATTTCTTTTTCCTGGCTCTGCACCTTTAAAGCTCAGTGGGAGTGGTGGTGCCAGACAAGAATTCCTGCGGTTTTGATCCATCGACTCTTGTACTTGTTTAAAAAGCTGTTTTTAGTAAAATAGATGAGTAAGATGGCTGAGCCAAGAACAGAATGTCTTTTTTGGCAGCTGCAAGTGAGGCAGATTATTTTTTTTTAATAACCTGAAATAAAATGAAGTTAAATAGTTCTTCTTGTATGGAGCTGAATGTTGGACTTATCACATGCTGATTAAAAATACTTTTTTTTTTTTTTTCTGTGCTGCTACTTAAAAGCTTATTTATTTTTGTACCATGAGTTGATACGTGCAGAACATGTGCCGTAGTGGTTGATGTAACAGTATTCCTCATATGACTATATGACCATCTGTGTGCCTATGCTACATTGTACAAGAAATGCCTCTGCCCTTAAGTGACCTGCACATTATACCTTGTGGTTCTTGGCAATTTTAAGTTTGGAGTCAGACTCCCAAGATTTGTTTACAAGGTGGAAGTGGCAATTTATCTTTTCTGTCCATATTTATATACTACCTGGGAATAAATTAAGAGCTAGTGTTATCTGAGATGTGTGGCACCAGGGGTATTATCCACTTTGCATAGGTAATTTATTGAGTGCATGTTTACAGTTTTCTGAAAATTAAGTCATTTTATGGAAGAGTCTGTGTGCAAGAATAGTGCAGTTTAAGCCAAATTTGTCTCATTGACCCCACAGCTCTGTCAGACTCATACCTGGGGTATGACATTCTGGATTCAACGAGAATGGGGCTCACAATATTTATAAAAGGTAAACTTTAGGCTCTGATAGTGTGTGTGTGTGTGTGTGTGTGTGTTTGAGAACCTCATGCAAATTAGGTGGTCACTCACGCCACTGTATTAATCGGGCAAGTGGTATCCCCCACCTACTGCGATTTGATACTCAAATTGGATGCCATTCACCCTTTTTTCAAGTCTGGCTGCGTGGAAAACCTTCGACTGCACTCATATATGACATGAGTGCAGCCTGATTTCCGCAAAATCACATAATGGAAAAGATGGAGAAATTTTGTTCATTTTCTCAGTGTGCTGATTGTCATGCAAGAGAATCGGATCACACTATGCTGACACTGAACAGCGTCATTACCATAATTAGCTGAATCTCTGGTGAGAATCTAGTCGTGTGACTCCGGCCTTAGGCCCGTTTCACACGTCAGTGAAAAACACAGACGTTTTTCACTGGCGTGTAAAACACGCACATGTCCCTGCGTGTTCCGTGAATCTCAGCACACGTGGGTTGTCTTAAGTGCAATCCGGGCTCCGTTCTCCGTGGCCCGTGATTGCACTTAGAAATCAACTCACCTGCGCCCGCTCCCGCTGTCCGTGGTGCTGAATCCTCCCGCGGTGCAGCATCCGGCCGGCGCTGACCCCCGCAGCAGCTGCTTCCGGGTCGGCTGTGTCGTGCATCATGAATATGCGCGACAGTAATCACCCGACTTAGAAGCAGCAAGCTGCACGGGCTGCAGAGGACATCGCTGGACGCCGGGTGAGTTAAAATGTTTATTTTAAATGCACGTTTTTTTTCTGGCACGTGTTTCACGGACCACACCACTACGTCCGTGGAACATCAGTGATGGCAGAAAAAAATGGACATGTCTCCGTGCAGCAATCACGCACACGCGGGTACGCCGCACGGAGACACGTGCAGTGAAAAATCACTGACGTGTGAGCAGACCCATTCATTATAATGGGTCTGCGTATGTCAGTGATTCTGGTACGTTTTTAAAAAAAAGCACAAACGTACCAGAATCACTGACGTGTGAAAGGGGCCTTAGGCTGTTGGCCAGTCTCGCTGAGATCTGCAAGTTTGGCAATGTTAAGGCCCCGTAACATGTAACGACATCGCTAACGAGATGTCGTTGGAGTCACAGAATTCGTGACACACATCCCACCATGTTAGCAACGTCGTTGCGTGTGACACGTATGAGCAATGTAAAATACTCACCAAATCGTTGATTGTTGACAGACACGTCGTCCATTTTCCCAAATGTCGTTGCTCGTGCAGGATGCAGGTTGTTCATCGTTCCTGAGGCAGCACACATCGTTACGTGTGACACCCCAGGAACGACTAACACCGTACCTGCGTCCTCCGGCAACGAGGTAGGCGTGACTTTCTGCGGCTGGTCTCCGCCCCTCCGCTTCTATTGGACGCCTGCCGTGTGATGTCGCTGTGACGCCGCACAAACCACCCCCTTAGAAAAGAGGTTGTTTGCCGGCCAGAGAACATCCTCTTTTCTAAGGGGGCGGTTTGTGTGGCGTCACAGCAACATCGCTAGGAAGGTAAGTACGTGTGACGGCTCCCAGTGATATTGTGCGCTACGGGCAGCGATTTTACCTGTGACGCATAACAGACGGGGGCGGGTGCTTTCACCAGTGACATCGCTAGCGATATCGCTGCATGTAAAGCCCCCTTTAGTCTATTGTGTATGGGGGCTGAATGATCAAGATATATTGTATATTGGCCCATATTTTGATCTATGGGGACTCCAGGCCCCCATACATACTGGATTAACAATGCCTCGCTTGCTTATATTTACAGGACCAGCCATCAGTCTGTGTATGAAGACCCTCCCAGCCCCCCATTCAAATATTTGATTTCTGACTGCTAATAATCTCCATGAGATAAATCACCAGAAGAATCTGGCAATTGCCCTCATAGACTATATAGGAGTGAAGCATTCCTATGTATGGAAGAGTGGTGAGAGGGGGCTATCTATGTATGGGGAGGGGGCAACATTGGTAGATCAGTGTCCCAATTCTATGGTGTGGTGTTTGAGATGTGTATTATCATGTAGCCGCTTATCTTTCGCGATAATAGACTAAAATGATTATTCAGTTTTGAGGATTTGTATATGTAATACTTCCCCCTGACTGTTATTTATTGGGTGGGGGGGGCAGCATTAAGAATGAGGTGCACAGGGCCTCCTCGTTTGTCCTGGAAGAACCTTGTATTTCCTCGCAGTCGCTGTCTCTTGTTGTTTGGTGATGGCCCTTTACGATTGTAAAAATGACTGATGCACTGGTTGTTTTTACATGTTACTGTACATACTGTGTAAATATTGAGCAGGGCTGTGTACATACAGTGCACTATGCAGATATATTTTAGCAGGGCAGCATGCATTGTGTTTCTGTAAATGGAGCTGAAATTCATGTTTCTTTAGGTCCCGATGTCCTCGCGTGACCCCTTGTCACAGAAGCCTGGGTGACACTTTGCTACTGGCTCCCTCTGACAGTTTAGCACCGCGCTCACTTTGTACCAGCCCTGGTAGTAAATCCGCTTAACACTGTCCTCTCTAGAGCAGTCTAGAGCCGCCACTTCATAAAACATCTGGCAGCAATTTACTTTACATAATTCAGCGGGAAACAATTGCAGAATCTCCGAAATCAAGACTCCACTTACTATATGTTTGGAGAATTTGTGAGGTCAACTGTAGTGACCTGACTGCTGTGGGATAACGTGGGGATCCATTATATTCTACAGATTGGATTACTATTAGTAAACAAAGGGACCCTCTCTCTTAAGAGAGAATACTGTTCATCCGTTTCCCAGTAGTTATATCTGCTTCTTGGAAAGCTGGGGAAACCCTATGTATTCATGTACAGCATCATTCCAGCTTCCACAGGGGATCCCTCCCAAACCCCCACCGCCTGATTTATCCTGGCTGCTGGATAGAAACCTGCCTAGCTATATAGTGCAATCCAGGAGTGAGGGCTGCTAGATATGTAAGTAATGTGCTCTGTGAAAGAAAGTGCAGTTCTAATTCAGCAAAAAAAGGGAAAAAAAAAAACACAACTTCTAAGAAACAGAATAGAAAGTTGTACAAGAAAGGAAATTCCTGTAACTTAGAGCAACTTCCCCAGGGTGTAAAATATGTTGACACCATAATAAATAAACCTTTTATATTTGTAGCATTTTTTTTCTTAGACTTGTTCTATATCATTTTGGCGCTGAGTTGTTTGCCTATGCGTAGAGGCCACCCGGACTGATCTCGGCTCAGCATCTGTCACAGATTTAAGTGCCTAACCTGTGTTGAGAATCTGGCAAGTTTTTACTCATCTTTTTTATGTCTAGCCACTTAGAGAACTTATGTCGCCCTCTTTTGTGCCCTCTTTTCATATATAAATATATATATATATATATATATATATAAATATATATATATATATATTTTATTTCATTTCATGAGTGTAGGTGTCACAAAAAATCCCTGTTGAGCAGTGACCTCAGCACGGAGGTCCCGGTTGGACGTGCAGTGTGAGGGGTCTCCGCTTACAGCTCTATAAATGCCGGTGTGTGAACTCTTGAACCTTGGCCTGTGTCATCACAAGTGCAAGGAGCGATGTGTTGGGGTTTCCACCTCTTGTGGTGATGAGCTGCTGAAGCGTTTTACCAGCGCGCTGGACACTCGTCTGCAGCAGTATGGCAGCTGCCACTTCTGTTTATTGCCTGGTGATGCAAATATTTTGTATCTTGTAGTTGAGATGCAATTTTCTATCAGCCGCAGTGATGCAAAAGTGCCTAAAGAAAGCAGCAGTCCAAAGCAATGCAGACTCGTCCAATACCTCCTGTGCTAATAATGCACTCGACAATTGGATACACTTTAAGGACTTAAATGAACGGTTAGCCCGACACGCAGTGTCCGCATGCTGTACATTAAGTGATACACTAGGGCCATGGCTGGAGTCTCACATAACAAGGCTGTAAATAATTAACTAGCGCACTGCTTCCCCGCTTTGCAAATATAGCACTCATTTAGCTTTAATCACCTGCCTATTGCACTTGGCTAGGTTAAAGTTTCCGTTTGCTGATGCCGATATTTGCTGCCGTGATATTGGCCCATGAATGACTAATGGACGTCTTGGAAGCAGGGGGTGGGTCGTCTCCGGAGTAGACCTCTTGACAGTTTCCTCTAAATGATCTGATGGTGGCTGATTGTGAATCTAGGGGTACAGCGGGATTTTTATATCCAAGGGATGTAGAGAAACTCTTGGTGTTTTTGATTTTTTTTTTTTTTTTGACGGTATAAATTTATGATGGGGAAGGAATTTTTTCCTTTTGGCTCATAACTCTTCAACAGCACAGAACGTCTAGTTAAACACAAGAGGAAACTCGCAATTTCCTAATGTCTGTCTGCTGCAATCTTCCGTGGAGGCTTTGCACTAAGCCCTCGTCACCCGTCTCTCAGCGCTGACGTCAGTATACTAGTAAAGTGCTAAAAAAAAAAGTTTCCTAGGCTGTTGTCACGTCCGTCAGTAAACAGAGGCAGACTACTGAGTCACCCTGAGTCATCCCTCCAAATCATGTCTGTGCCGTGATGACGGCTTCATTCCCTCCTTCATACTGCTAATATTAAACTGACACCTTGAATGCGCGTGATAAAATCGTGATCAAGCACAGCGCTCCTATTCACTCTGAGATTACTCAAGCCCTTCAAGGCAAGCAGCAATACAAAACGATCCACTGCGTAGTCGTTTGTGCCCACTATGCTAAGCCCACTCATTACATCATTGGCATTTATGAGGTTAACAGGTTGCCCATGTAATGGGTGGGGGGGTTGACTGGGGATTAGACAAGTGTAGTCCGACATGAAGCACAAAATGTCCTTGTCTGAAACCTGGTTTCACTGATTTTGTCCAGAGGTTACAAATAAATCCAGCAGAGGAAGTAAGAGGAGGGAATAAATAGGCTGCAATTTTGTGCAATTGATGTGTTTTTGTTTCAGCGTTTCATTTAATAAGATGCTCTGCTGTATCTCCCCGGAGAGGTGCAGCATGCAAATCATGCCAGGAGTATTCTCTGAAGAGCTCACAATTTATTTTTATTTTTTTTTTCCTCTTTCCTCCTCTTGGTAAATGAGCTCACTCAAGCTGAATGGGATGTGACAGGAAGCCGTCGCTGCATTATTACAGTACAGCAGGTTGTTTCCTGTACGTTCTACAAACCGGTGGCCTTTACATATCAGGGGTTCACTTTATTCACTTAGTTGTAGTGATTATTTAC
Organism: Anomaloglossus baeobatrachus; assembly: GCF_048569485.1. Classification (NCBI taxonomy): domain Eukaryota; kingdom Metazoa; phylum Chordata; class Amphibia; order Anura; family Aromobatidae; genus Anomaloglossus; species Anomaloglossus baeobatrachus. Next base: position 491,623,432 of record NC_134358.1, read on the forward strand.
TACTTTTTTAACTGATTTTGCTGTCAACCTTCAATTCACTATTTAATTTGTGCATATTTTATTTATTTAATACCCTTGTTTGCTACAAACAATTAGCAATGAGCAAGCACTACCCAGCACAGTACACGTAATGAGCAGTCGGACGGGCTCCACTTGATGGAAATCTATGGGGATCTGGAAGATCTTCAGGAAAAATGCTTGTTTCCCCATTGACTTCTATTATGCTTGGTACATGAGTTGTAGCCGTTAGAGCGTCCAACTGTTTATGAGCTCCCGAGCATGGTAGTGCTCGCTCATCACTAGTTACGAGTACTGAGCACCCGAGCATGGTAGTGCTCGCTCATCACGAGTTACGAGTACTGAGTATCCATGCATTGTGGTGCTCGCTCATCACTACAAACAATATAAAACATGATTTGCCTCTGGAAAGTAACCTTTTATTTATTTCTTTTTTTCCCACAGGACTGTAAAATCTGCACAACAGCCATGAGTGGGTTACTGAAACGCAAATATGAAGCATTGGAAGATGACTTCACATACTCGTCTTCCTCTTCATCCCCATCATCATCCGCCACCTCTTCTGGGGGGGAAACTGATGACGAGTTTAACTACAGCTCCAGGCCGGCTCTGAGCGACTTCACCCGTAAGTGGACTGGATTCTCCCTCTTCTCTCATCCTCACTATGACTTTTTATGTTCACTTATGTGCAACTCCAAAGCATACACAGCTAATGGATAATGGCCAGGATTTTCTTAGACTTTGCCGCTCGCTTCTCATATCCCAGCTGTTGTGCTGTATGACAGTAAACTGGGCTTTAAATAATCTGCATAGTTTCCGTAGAAGCAGCAGTAAAGATGTCAACTCTTCACCACCTGAATAAACACTGAGAACTTTCCTCTTTGGTTTAAATCTATAATCTCAGTGCGTTCAAGTCCTGTATATACAGTATATCCTTCAAGACATCGCTCAATTTTTATTCTTAAGGCTCTCCCTTCGGTGTAATGTTTACAGTTGTGTATTTTCCGTTTGGCAACGGACAAAGCATCTTTGGCTCAGTGTTTTGCTGGAAATTCACATTCAACAAACTTACAGTAAAGTTGTTAGTAAGGGCCGTTTTACACATCCGGCATTTCACCGGATTAACGGATACGGCACACTCCAGTACAGTGTTAATACTGTACAATGGCATCGCGGCAAGTGCCGGTCACATGACAGCATGTGACTGGAGCTTGCTGCGATGCCATTGTACAGTATTAACACTGTAATGGATCCGGTAATCCGGGGAAATGCCAAATGTGTAAAACGGCTCTAAAATGTGTTGATCCTGATGTACTGATAATGTAATATATTTTTTTTTTTTTTTTTCCAGCAATATCCATCTTAAAGACAGCAAAGAGGGTTAAGAAGAATAATGTCCATTTTGATCGGGTGATTGTCTTCTACTTCCAACGATGCCAAGGTTTCACAAGCGTGCCAAGTCGGGGCGGTTGCACTCTGGGCATGAGGCAAAAACACAGCTACAGCAGGCAGTTCACATTAGAAGAATTCTCCAGGGAACAGTTGAACCGGCGCAGGGAGAAGCTAAAGGAATACTTAAAAGAAGAAAAGCTCTTGGCTTTAAAGAATATGGTAGGTTCCTCAATGTCAAACCATAGAATATCATAGTATGGTGTTTTGGGAGTTTCTTCCTCTCTTGGTTGGCAAACTTTTGAAAATCCTTTTTATAAACCCTGTGTTTTTTTTTTTTTTTGTTTAAAAACTAGACTAGCCACTTTAGCTTTAATGTATCCAAATGTTATATAATATTTCAATATTCTTAGTTGTTTTTGTATGTATTTCATTTCTAATTTTATTTTTTATAGTTTACAAAGAATGGTACAGTGGTGTCAGAAAAGGCCAATAACCTCAGCATAGATGACATCTGTGATGAAGATATTGACATGACCAACGTAGAAGTCGAAGATGGTTTCAATCCGCTAATTTACTCTGCCAAGAAACGACGACGATTGCTCAAGAGAAAAGGAGTGAAGAAGATTGACAAAAGTGAAAAGCATGAACTTAATGAAATCCGGAAGTCAAGAGAACAATGTGGCTGCGATTGCCAGGACTCCTGCGAGCCAGAGACATGCGGTTGTATCTTGGCAGGCATCAAATGTCAGGTTAGTATCCATTTTTGTGATTTGCACCTCAGAATTTTTTTTTTTTTTTTTTTTTTTTTAAAAATCCCCCAATTCAGCCTTTTTAGTATTTCATTCTTCCTCTGCTTTTATTTTATTTTTTATTAGCTCTGTGGACATACTAAAACATATCTTGAAAAAAATCCAAAAAACACAATTATGGGGGAGAATAAAATAAAATTATTTTATTTAAAAAAAACTTTTGTTAATTTAATACTTTTTTTTTTCCCAATAATTAGGTCTTTGGATTTTTATGAATTTCTTTGGAGGAATTTTGGACCAAATTTTTGCCTTCTAAAAAATGTCTTGTTTTACTTACCATAACCACTAGATGGACCTTATTGTTGACAGGTCAATGCTCCATAGGTGCACTATAACCCTAAAGGGTGCTTTACACGCTGCGACATCGCTAGCGATCTCATTAGCGATGTGACACACGAGATTGCAGATGCAATCTCGTGTGTCACATCGCTAATGAGATCGCTAGCGATGTCGCAGCGTGTAAAGCACCCTTTATATAAGATTATCTCTTATTATAGAATGTGTTCTGCAGATTTATACTGTAAACCCACAAAACATTGATATTTTGTTTTTGTTCTTTTTATGTAGAGAGATCATTCAACTTTCCCATGTGGATGTACGAAGGATGGATGTGGAAATCAAAATGGAAGAGTAGAATTCAATTCCTCCAGGGTACAGACTCATTTTTACCATACGGTTATGAAACTTGAGCTTGAGGAGAAAAGTCAAAATGATGATGATGATGGGAATGACAAGCCCAAATTGTCATGCAATGAAAGGTTGAACCCCTTTGCGTGCTCATCTATGGCGTCTAATGAAGATCAAGAAAGGACTGCTTCCACCACTACTAGCACCACCTCAGACACTGCTCCCTACCATTTCAACACTGACTTGGAGCCAGCCGGTGAAAACAGTTGCAGCAGTGACACAACAGACAGCTCATCCTCCTCTGGTCAGAGTGAAGGCTCTGAAAGTCCATTTGAACTTGCTTCTTCCTCTGATAAGTCCGAGCCAGATTTTGAGGAAGACTATCTGGCGAGGATTCTTCATTTCAACGATTCTGAGTATGAGGACAACAGCACTGACTGCCAGGACAACTTGAGTTTCTTTCATACTACGGATTTCTTCTGTGATAAGGTTTACGAATCTCTCTACACCTCCGAAAAGTCAGATGGTGGTTTTTACTCCTCCTCCAACTCTTTATCGAACATTTCAAAGTGCGTAGATGAAAATGCGAACCAAGGGGCGGATTGCTTTACTGACAATGAGATATCTATGGCCATCTCTACTGATTCTACCGAGCCACTTTTAAAAAACTACATGGATATCAGCCTTTCCTCGGAAGCCTTCGAGATCCCAGATGAAACCGAGTACAATTTTGGACCTCTTTACAATTCCTTGAATGAATATGAAAACTTGTGTTCTCAGCAGTGTCTGGTGACGCTCCTTCCTGGATTTACCCCGGCTGCAGACACTACTGCCAGCTTCTTGGAATCTTTAATTAGTTCTTCAGAATCCTGTAATGACAATCAATACTTAGAGGATGCCTTAAAATCGCCATCTCCTTTTGAATCCCTTATAGCATAAATGGGCAAATCCAAGCTGTGGATAATGTGCAGGAACAGTGAATAAACTAAGGAATGTTTCTATGTTGATTTTACATGGATAATTCTATTTTGGTCTTTTTATTGGGGGGGGGGGTGTGCCTTTTTGGAACGCTGTCACTGCAATCTGTTTACTTTGTCGGTTTGAACAAAAAACTTTTTTTTTTTTTTTAATTTTGTAAAAGACTTTGTCCATAGTTTGGAGAGAAAAAAAAATCTTAATTTGTGGACCTGTGAAAAGCTATTCTTTTAGGAATGGGTATACAAGTATGCCCACAGAAATGGTGTTCACTGCTTTTTAAAATAAACTTTATTCATGTATTTATTGTAAAAAGAAATATTTGCAGAGGTAGTGTGCACTACTCGGGTTTACAAAAAAGGATAAATGAAAACCGCATACTTTATACAGAGCTGTTTAATTTATTGCGAATTCCAGGAATGAGACTGAAGCTTGAACTAGCATGAGTTTTATTTAAATTGGAAATACCTCAGATGTATTATGAGTACAATCATATATTATTTTTTCCATAATATATCTGCATTATTTATAGATTTTTTTTTTTTTATTTTTTTTTTTTCTTCCCCTATTGTGCAATATACAGCAGCAGTCTCCATTAATTCTATATATACCACTGGCAATGTTAAGAAAAAAAAAAAGCACAAGGACGTTTTGGGGAAGTACAGCATTTTTTTTTTTCTATATTAGGTGAATTTTAGAATTTCCCTCCAGACATCCAGTCTGTGCTCCATTATTAAAAGCCATAATTTTATTTAATTTTTCTTTAAGTTATTTCATATTTATTTGCAAAATTTTAGGGATTTGGCCATAAGATCCTAAGCAGCTGAATGCACCCCAAATTTGGGCACCAACTCAGCAGAACCGGTGCAATAGAACTAAAGCTACATGGAGCCAGAACAGCACGAGCAAAGATGTTTCCTTCCATCTGCTTATTAGTCCTGATGGATGAGTTCTATATTCTTCCCTAATATATGGTCCTGGCTATTTATATCATTTCTTTTTTAATGAAATTTATCTATATGTAAAACAGATTATTTATTGCTTTACAACCTTTAAAAACAGTGAATATCTTTTTTTATGGATTAATTTTTTTTTTCAATCCACATGTATTTAAGCAAAAAGCGACACTATTTAAGCTTTAAAATAAATGCAAATATTTAATTGATAGTGTTTAAAAAATAAAAATATGAACATTTATGGTGTCTAGTAGGATGAAAATCGTTTTTATATATAATTTTTTTTCTTTAAATTATAAAACTGTCAACACCAGAGACCAAGATATATATATATATATATATATATATATATATATATATATATATATATATATATATATATATATATATATATATATATATATATATATATATATATATATATATATATATATATATATATATATATAAATTTTTTAAACTACATTTTTTCTCTTTTGAGCTGCTCTTCCAAAAGGTTACCTATTACCATAGTGAAGAAAGTATCAAACGGCCTTTTCATTACCAGCCCACTACTCTACCCGTCCAATATCTTTTTTTTTTTTTTTTTTTTTTTTTTTTTTTTACAAAAGCACCAGGTCAGAATTTTACTCTGATTTTTTGAAGTTTTGTGTGTGACCTAATTGGCTACTGTGAACTGTTCTGCCTGATAGGTCACACGTTGGGAAATGACATGATTTGGCAATGCAGCAATGTACAAATTCTAGTCTTTGGAAGGTACTGCCAGAACTTTGCTCTTCCTAAAGTCATTTTAGGATGGAAAGGCCCCTCCTGATAGTGTTTAAATGTGCAGAAAGTTTTGTACATGCCAATTAAGAAACAGTCTTGGTTCCTCGATTTTGGTTGAAGTGGGAAAAGAAATGCTAATTGCACTCCATCTCTTGGTCTAAGCTGTGTGCCAAAGGTTTACAACGCATGTCCTAAGGCTTATTTAATCACTGGAGTGGATATAAATGCATTTACACCCTCTGGTCCTGTTTATTAAATGACCTTTAGGGAGTAGTTTGTGCGATTCACTCTCTAAATATTATTTGGGCATAATTCTCATTCTAGCGATACACACAAGTGCCTTTGCCAGCTTTTGTATGCCGGGGTTATTGTATGCATATGTCTGTTTCTTGACTGGAGTGTCTGTCCTCTGATCACTTACTGGAAACCATAATGCTGGCTTGCTTTAGATACCCTAATTTGTAGCCTTATGGCTAATCCTACATTATGATTGATTTACATATTAAATCTACGGAGCAAAAAACCATTCCCATTCCTAACGGTGCCTGTAAACTCCGTACCTGAAGTTGGACTGTGCATACACCTTTTTATACCATGGCAGAAGACTCTGCTTTGTAAGCTGAAAGTTTTACAAACGTACCCATCTATTTATTCCTTGTTTTTAACAATATTTTAGGTCAGTGTTTCCCAGTATACCAATTGTAGGCAAAAGAAGGAAAAAATCCATGAACACTTCTTTTACTGTTAGGTTGGTAAGGCTGCTTTCACACATCTGGTTTTTCCTGTGCGGCACAATCCAGCTCTTTACAGAAAAAACGCAACCGTTTTGGGGTTTTTTTTGCCGCCGGTTGCGTTTTTTTTTGCATAGACTTACATTAGTGCCGCATGGGCTTGCGTTCGGTCCGGTTTTTGCCGCATGCGGCAGATTTAACAGATGCGGCGGCCGGATGGAATGTTGCCTGGCACGTTTTGTTTTTTTTTTTTTTTTGTTTTTTTTTTTTGTCCCGTCAAAAAAAACCGCATCGCGCCGCATCCATCAGATGCGGCACGATTTGCAATGCATGCCTATGGACGCCGCATACAGCGTCCTGTGGAAAACACCGCATCTGGTCGCTGCATGTGTTTTTTTTTTTTTTCCACTGCACATGCTCAGTAGCCTGAAAAAACCGGACGGGCCGCATGTCAAAAACTTATGCAAAGGATGTGGTATTGTCGCCGCATCCGTTGAATAGGTTTTGGAGCCGGATTGGCCGGTTCTGCTAAAATCGGAGGTGTGAAAGCAGCCTAAGGGAAAAGGGATCTAAAATCCTCATGTAGACAAGCCTTTAGCAAGTTTTCTTGACTTTGCGGAGTTCAGAAAACTAGCGGTCTACAGTTTTGTAGGACACTGCATACTGAACTATGGCTACCCACCCTCCTGTTTTAGTAAGTATGCTGTTGGCTACCACACCAAACTAGGCTAAACTAATGGGTGCGTAAATTGGAAGGGCCCACCATACATCAGCCTAGATAGATCGATCCATCACTTTCTCTATTGATCTTCTCATTTCAATTAATAACAAAACATTGCCAGTAAATCTGGAGACTTTCTACATGGATACTGGTCCTGGCAGCCTAAATCTGGAGTGTTTTGTCTTTGGAATGCTGGCAATACTCTGCACCCTTTTCTATTTATTGGCACTAACACCATGTTACAACATTCCTGCATTATTTTTCAGAACTGATTAATTTAGGGTAAATTAAATATCCTGCCTTCATAATGTGCATTTAATTTATTTGTGCCAAAAAAACCCTTCAGATTGTATAACTTTTTTTTTTCTTTTATGTAAGAATGTCTTATGTCGGATTGTCCTGGGTATTTATTGACACGGCTTGTAATGATCTTTCTGGAACCTCTCAATTGCTAAACTTGCCATTTTATTTTCTTTGTAAATAGTTTGACTTTTTAAACTTTTTTTTTTTTTTTTCCTTTTGTTTAAAGAATTTCTGCAACTGCTGTCTGTCATTTCATTAAAGCAATATGAAGAAAATATCCATTACACTTTAAATAAAAACCTAAAAATGACATTGTGTCCTGGTCTTGTTCTCTCGGTCGTCGTCCTAGCCATCTCCTCTCATTCTACTCTTGGCACAGTTATAGAAGCTGAATCCCTAATTTGTCACTTTATGTATAAATTTGCACAATGCGATTTCTTACATATTTTTAGTTGTGGGAACAGAAGTAATTTGTCACATTCCACACATTTACTCAACATTTATACAAAGTCAAACTAGTGTGGTTTGAGTTTTGTGCACATCCTACAGAGATTGGGCAGATTTTCTTGTGAAGTCTATTTTCTGCTCCCTCTGTTGCACATGGCATTGGTCTAACACTTATATGGCGCTGCAGGGCTCGTCTCCGTCCACACAGTGCCATGTATGTATTGTACCAAAGCCAAAAAAAGGGCAACTTTCAGACCGTATATTGAAAGAACTGCTCTAAAGGCAAAATGGAAAGTCTTATAAATGGTGAGGAAACTAAACTCAATTGGAAAGTTGCATAATTGATGATTGTGATTTAAACCCTATAATTAGGCACGTTTAGAGGGGTTGTGCCAAGTATGGAGGTTATTCCCTATCCACTACTTTCTTTTCTGATTGCTGGGGGTACGGCCAATGAGATCCCCATTGCTCTGGAGAATGAGTACAGCAGGGGTGACGCATGCACGCCTGTGCTACATGGTACTCGTGGTCCCCCTGAGGGCCCAACACTCCCAATTAGGAATGAATGAGCATGCACAGCTCCGCACCAATCATAACCACTCCATTCACATGGGATGTTTCACAGACTTTCTTGGGAACTGTAGAAATCACAGCAGTCTAAACCCAATCCCGAACCTACCCCTGAGGGTTCTTGCGATTTTCATGTGCGAGTTCGATCCGATAAAACATTGGATTGCACTTGAACCAGTGGTAATCAATGAGGCAGTATTCTCTTGCCTTTTATTTCTCTACACGAATCATGCTCTCGGTGCAATCGCAGCATACTGCGTTTGGCAGAGAGTCTCTGCTCACGCACCCCCATACAAGCCTTTGGCAGCGTGTGAAACATCGCACTGCACTCCCATGTTATGACTGCGGTGCGATATACACAGAGACAGGCAGTGGAGGAGATGGGAGAAAGCGTTCTCTCCCTCTTCTCTGCAGCTGTGATACGATCACAAGATTGCATCACAGCCACATGACCCTGGGCTGACACCCACACTAGTCATTTGCATATCGCTTCCGATTCTCGTATTGGAAGCGGTATGCAAGTGGAAAAGAGCCCTTAGGCTGGACTCAGATGAGCGTATGGCATCGGATGTGACCGCATCGGATGCAATATGCTAATGACTCCCAGTTCATGCTCTGCTGCGAGCGTGAGCAGTGTCATGTGACTGACCCGATCCTGCAATCAGGTCACAGCTGAGGATGGGCGGTGCGGAGGAGGAGGGGTTAATCCCCCCCCCCCACCCCCCATCTCCTCCATGGTCAGCCTGTGCGTATATCGCACTTCACTGGGATAACATCAGTGCAGTCTGATGTATCCCTAGCACCCATTCACTTGAATGGGTGCGAGGGATACAGCTCTAGCAGAAAATCGCAGCATGCTCCCGCTTTTTTCGCATCCAGAATCTATAAGAGAAAAGCTGACCAACTGATCGCCCTCATTGACTTAACACAGGTCCGAGTGCAATGTGAGATTTTCTCGCATTGCACTCGTCCGATTTTCACGCTCGTGTGAGCGTACCCTTATGTAGAGGATATCTGCCAAACTAGGCACAAACCATTCAAGGCAAAGACACCATCTCTGAAGGACTCAAAGCCACAGAATTGCAATAAACCATTTTATATCTTAAGTGTCTTTTCAGATTAGCACCGTTGGGTTTTCATTTTGACAATAAACCACAGATTCCATATTTTATTGGTTTTTTTTTTTTTCCCCCTCTCCTTGATGGAACCATGACACAGTCTGAGCAGAACCTTTAGTATAGCATATTAATGAAACTAATAGTGGTATTAGGTCACTAAATTATTGAAAGTATGCTTTATATGGCATTTAGACCACACTAATTTTACTGCCGTCCTCCATTCTACTGAAGTATATAAATAAATCTAAATTCTCTGGTCTAAAATTGATATTGCAGGTCGAGCTGCTTTTAAAGACGTTGCATGAGACTACACCACTTTTACATTATATATAATCTCTACTCTTGTCCAGTATTGCAGCTAATCACTAACTAATAGGGCTAAGCTGCAATATTTGACAGGCCATACTAACAATGTTTTGCTACTCTCAGACAACCTTTTTATGCTTTTACATTGATGGCCTATCCTTTAGGGTAGGTCATCAAGGTCTGATCGGCCGACGTCTCGACTCCCGGCATTCCTGCCGATCAGTTGTCTACCGTGCCGGCGGCAGCAAGTGTTCTGTTCCAGAGCAGCTCCGTTTTCTGATGGTGGCTTGGTACTGTACATCGCCTATATGGTCTCTGCCCGAAAGCGACCTCCGATCACCAAACATGTAGTCGATCGGTGGTTCATTAGCCTGTTTAGACATGCTGACAACCTTTTATATGCACTTGTCCAAATAGGGACATGCAATGCTGAAAATAATTAGTGATGCCAAAGACTTTTTTTTTAAATTTAGTTTTTTAAAGCAAGTAAAAAGGTAATTTTTACAGGACGAACTAATGTTTTGCTCATTTGTCGGGTGATTGGAAGTCTGGTTACAATGTGATCATCAGGAAACGAGCATTCCTAGAAAACATAACCGGACTATTACAAGGGAGAATGTCTGTATCATGACATCAGTCACAGACCAAGCTTGCCGAGTCTGGGGAGGAAGGAAACCTGCCAATCATATGGTCATTGTCGAACAGGCAGCAGCATTTCTGCTTACTTTACTTATGACAGCGCTCGTGGAGCAGACTATGCTGGAAAAGATCTCTCCGCTGTCTCTTACTAGATTGCAGGGGCTTTAAACTCAAACCATACATTTTCAACTGTGAAGGTAGAAACTACACAACCAAGCAAAGTTTATTAAGTGGCACAGATATGGCTAACACAACAGTGTGAGGACCCTGCCATACAGTCCTTGAACGCTGGGGTCCTGGGTTAAAGCCCCCCCCTATATACCCCCAGGACAACGTCTGCAAGGAGTTTATATGTTCTCCCTGTGTTTGCATAGGCTTCCTCAGGGTTCTTTAGTTTCCCCTCACATTTGAAAGACTTACTGATAAGGAATTTAGATAGATTCCCAATGGGGGACAGTGATGTCTAATGGGCTAGGGAATGTGAAGACACTATATATGAAGCATCACAATACATTTTGCTATAATGGAGAGGTGTGGAGCTGAATAATGTTCTTTAATGTCCACATGAGGTCTCCTGGTGTTTTTGCAAAGTTGATAGCTGGTCATGAGAGGGGACCTTCCTGCTCGTTTGCAGTGGACTTACATTATCTGATGACTTTGTAATTTTTGTTTACATTTTTTTGGGTGGGAAATTCTATAAATTTGAAGTGAGAACACATATTCCCTGGATAAAAAGATTGCTGCGGATACGCTACAAATCATTGCATGACTGGCTTCTGTCTCTTAACGTTCTCACTGAAGAGACATAGAAGACTTTTATCGGTCACTTTTACCCAGTACGACTAATATTTTACATTTTCCTGCATATTGAATAAAAACAGTGTTACACAATGGTGACAAACGTTAGTCACGATGCATTTTTTTTGTTTTGTGTTTTTTTATTTTAGCATACTCTGCTCGTTTGTATACTTTCCTCGGGAATTGCTTAACCATTAGTTCTTCATGGGCTTTCCGAGTGTTTTAATGTAAGAGAGCACTTCCTCACTTTTCCCCAGAGTCTATCAACCTCTAGCTTCAAAGTCTGACACTGTCTCAGCATTTCCTACACTCTGAAATATAATATGGGCTTTACCTGCATTTACAACTATTTTTGGAGTAAGCGATTTCTTTAATCATCGTCATCCGGAAACACTGATGATAATATACACCTGCCAATGAGATGTTATATTGACCTCTTCACTAACAGTCTGTAGTACTGGAGAACGAGAGAATAATTACTTGTAGTCGGTATTAAAAATGCAATTTTTTTTTTTGCCTTTCTCCTAGGAAATTTAGCAGTTTGCCTTGGCAGCAAGCATAAGTGTAGCTGAGCAATCTACTTTACATATAGGCAGGGAGGGATTCAAATTTGCGTTAGGAAACCATACTCATTTTAAGCCACACCCCCTGGACTACCACACCCATTTTGACCACGACCATCTGGCGTGATGTACATGTTTTTCACGAACCCATAGACTTATATTTATCCTTGTCATCTGTTCTACTTGATTGTTTTGCAAGGACACACCGTCCATGTAAAAATCATATATCTGAATAGCCCCTTAGATTATAAGTTAATGCATGCGTGCTGTATCCGTGAAAACAAAACAAACCGATACAACATGTATATGTCACACGGATGTCTGAATGAGGCCATAGGGAGGCAACACTAGGGCCAAAAGGAATTGGGTAGGTTGTGGAGGTGGCACCAAAATTGGTCAGTGAGGGCAAGTGGTTGGTCCAGAACTCCTGTTCCACTGTATATTGGCCCTCATTGACCTTTTTCTTGCCTTCTGAACCCCAAATGCTGGCCTTCAATTGTTTTTGGTGCCGCGTGACCCACCTAGACGGGTGAAATGATGACACACACACACACACACACACACACACACACACACACACACACACACACACACACACACACACACACACACACACACACACACACACACACACACACATGCGCGCGCGCGCCTCTCAAACCCCATGATCACCCTTACACACAGTATGATAGTCCACCTCACAGTCCCTCTTAGACAGTCATCCATACACTATGATGTCCCCCCACAGTTTAATGTACCTCCCATACAGCTGGCTGTATCATGATCCCCGAATGCTACCTCAATTTAAATTTTATAAAACCAGTATTTATTGAAATTCATTAAAATTCAAAAAATTCCACCTGTGACAACATATAGCACACAAAAACATAATCCCAGGACCATGGGACAGCTCAAAAATATCCGCCCAAAGGAACAAAACATTTATTCCATAATTTGTCTCAATAACAGTAATCCTGCCAAGGTATAAGATCTAAATGACCCTCACTCTCTCTTTCCTCTACCTGCCAATGGAGATGCAACATAAAGTCACAATACACCCTAAAGGTGATGAGGTGCCCCTATTCCTCGGCGGCTTTCCCTTCTAGGATATCCCTGGTCTCCCTCGTGTTCAAAAGAAGTCTACAGGTTATAGCCTCAGTTATCAGGAAAGATAGGGAAAAATAAACTTATCTGAGAGATACTCGGGTCAAAAATTAGTCCCTCCGCAGTCCTTTTATCGTAGTATAGTGGCGTCCGGGCTTTCCATGGTATATGTAAAGGCGTCCATTACATATATCCACATGGAGAGGTGTGTGCTGCTGAATGAGTAGCCCCCTTAACAGCTATAAGGCGATTGGGCCAGTTATTTTTCATTGTCTCCTGATGAACCCTAACCAATTGTATGGGGAGAAACGCGTTGAGACTGTGTGAATCTATGTTATTGGGTTGAGGACCATGGAAAGCTCATCACTAGAGATGAGCGAACCGGTCCCGGTTCGGCTCGAGGCGGTTCGCCGAACGGGGGGTCTGGCTCGAGTTCGGCTCGTCGAACGTTCGACGAACCGAACTCGAGCCCATAGGAAACAATGGCAGGCAATCACAAACACAGTAAAACACCTAGAAAACACCCTGAAAGGTGTCCAAAAGGTGACAAACAACTCACAACATAACACAAACACATGGGAAAGTGACAAGGACATATACTCATGTGAAAACAAAACAGCTGGACAAGGAAAAAGAGGGAGACACACAGATATATGAGTATATGCAAAGAAACATCGATTCCATTATTGTGCAACTTGAGCCCTGCTCATTTTAGGCTTCCAATCTGGATAAATTGCCTGAGCTCGCCACGTACGCCTTGAGGATCTTGTCGTGTCCTGCAGCCAGCGTTCTCTCGGAACCTGTCTTCAGTGCTGCTGGGGGTCTGCTGGCAGATAAGCACACGTGTCTGTCCACTGACAATGTGGACCTGGCTCTCAGAGGACTTTTCTTCCCCTGGGTCAGCCAGGGGAGGCGAAAGGCACGCGTATTTTTGAGAGTGCTTCATGCAAAGCATCTTTTTCTTTGTCAAAAGGGGGGCTCAACCGATGCCAGTCAAGTGGGGTGTGTGTGGCCCAGTTAGTGGCAACGAGGGAGACTGTGGTTGGAGTCCCCTCGCTGTGTCTCTAAAAGAACCAAGATGAACAAGTCATGGCTCTCAGAGGACTTTTCTTCCCCTGGGTCAGCCAGGGGACGGGAAAGGCACGCGTATTTTTGAGAGTGCTTCATGCAAAGCATCTTTTTCTTTTTCAAAAGGGGGCTCAACCGATGCCAGTCAAGTGGGGTGTGTGTGGCCCAGTTAGTGGCAACGAGGGAGACTGTGGTTGGAGTCCCCTCGCTGTGTCTCTAAAAGAACCAAGATGAACAAGTCATGGCTCTCAGAGGACTTTTCTTCCCCTGGGTCAGCCAGGGGACGGGAAAGGCACGCGTATTTTTGAGAGTGCTTCATGCAAAGCATCTTTTTCTTTTTCAAAAGGGGGCTCAACCGATGCCAGTCAAGTGGGGTGTGTGTGGCCCAGTTAGTGGCAACGAGGGAGACTGTGGTTGGAGTCCCCTCGCTGTGTCTCTAAAAGAACCAAGATGAACAAGTCATGGCTCTCAGAGGACTTTTCTTCCCCTGGGTCAGCCAGGGGACGGGAAAGGCACGCGTATTTTTGAGAGTGCTTCATGCAAAGCATCTTTTTCTTTTTCAAAAGGGGGCTCAACCGATGCCAGTCAAGTGGGGTGTGTGTGGCCCAGTTAGTGGCAACGAGGGAGACTGTGGTTGGAGTCCCCTCGCTGTGTCTCTAAAAGAACCAAGATGAACAAGTCATGGCTCTCAGAGGACTTTTCTTCCCCTGGGTCAGCCAGGGGACGGGAAAGGCACGCGTATTTTTGAGAGTGCTTCATGCAAAGCATCTTTTTCTTTTTCAAAAGGGGGCTCAACCGATGCCAGTCAAGTGGGGTGTGTGTGGCCCAGTTAGTGGCAACGAGGGAGACTGTGGTTGGAGTCCCCTCGCTGTGTCTCTAAAAGAACCAAGATGAACAAGTCATGGCTCTCAGAGGACTTTTCTTCCCCTGGGTCAGCCAGGGGACGGGAAAGGCACGCGTATTTTTGAGAGTGCTTCATGCAAAGCATCTTTTTCTTTGTCAAAAGGGGGGGTCAACCGATGCCAGTCAAGTGGGGTGTGTGTGGCCCAGTTAGTGGCAACGAGGGAGACTGTGGTTGGAGTCCCCTCGCTGTGTCTCTAAAAGAACCAAGATGAACAAGTCATGGCTCTCAGAGGACTTTTCTTCCCCTGGGTCAGCCAGGGGACGGGAAAGGCACGCGTATTTTTGAGAGTGCTTCATGCAAAGCATCTTTTTCTTTTTCAAAAGGGTGCTCAACCGATGCCAGTCAAGTGGGGTGTGTGTGGCCCAGTTAGTGGCAACGAGGGAGACTGTGGTTGGAGTCCCCTCGCTGTGTCTCTAAAAGAACCAAGATGAACAAGTCATGGCTCTCAGAGGACTTTTCTTCCCCTGGGTCAGCCAGGGGACGGGAAAGGCACGCGTATTTTTGAGAGTGCTTCATGCAAAGCATCTTTTTCTTTTTCAAAAGGGGGCTCAACCGATGCCAGTCAAGTGGGGTGTGTGTGGCCCAGTTAGTGGCAACGAGGGAGACTGTGGTTGGAGTCCCCTCGCTGTGTCTCTAAAAGAACCAAGATGAACAAGTCATGGCTCTCAGAGGACTTTTCTTCCCCTGGGTCAGCCAGGGGACGGGAAAGGCACGCGTATTTTTGAGAGTGCTTCATGCAAAGCATCTTTTTCTTTGTCAAAAGGGGGGGTCAACCGATGCCAGTCAAGTGGGGTGTGTGTGGCCCAGTTAGTGGCAACGAGGGAGACTGTGGTTGGAGTCCCCTCGCTGTGTTTTACATGCTTTTAGAAGGGCATGAAATGGCTTGGAGGTTGACTTTCATCATATGCAAACTGTTGGCTACCAAAATGCTGCCTTTCCAACAACTGTGGTTATAGGCAATGAGGAACATACTGATGAAGATGAGACGCAGATACCCGATTGGGATGACAACTTAAATATTCGGTCAGGGCAAGAAGAAACTCGGTCTGAGGGGTAGGGGAGTGCAAACACAACAATTGATGATTAAGTTCTAGATCACACCTACTGTCAACCCACAGTCAGACACTCGAGGAGGTCAACAGAGGCGGTGGAGGAGGATGCAACCGACGTCGAAGTAACCTGGCGCCTTCCTGGACACAGTCGGAGCACTGGTAGCACGTCTACAACTGCATCCTCAGCCACCACTCTGCCTCTGAGCATTATTCGGGGTGGATCAACAGGTCGCATGGCCTCTAAGCCTTGCCTAGCCAGGTCCTTTTTTGACATAGAAAAAGATCGCCCAAATTATGTGATCTGTAAAATTTGTCATGGTTCTCTTAGTAGAGGTCAAAACCTCAGCAGTTTGACAACTTCTTCCATGAATCGTCACATGAATAAATATCATATGGCCCGATGGGAAGCTCACCGTGCTGCAATGCGGCCTAGCGGAGCGAACCATCCACCGCCTGCCCCTTCCAGTGCATCCGCGCGCTCGTCATCTTCTAGGACTGTGGGGACAGCTGTCACACCTGTTTTTCCACCCACAACTTCCACCACTGTAACCGCAACAGGCAGTTTGCTTGGTAGGTCGTCAGTTGGTTTGGAAGGGGAAACAAGTGAGTGTGTACAGCTCTCTCAGACATCGATAGCACCAACTTTGGATGAAGGCAACATCATGTCTCCGCCTGCACTTTCCTCACAAAGCTGCATTTTTCCAGGGACACCCGACTCAACACCGTCTACACACAGCAGCCAGATCTCTGTCCCTCAGATGTGGTCAAATAAAAGGCCACTTCCTGCGACCCATGACAAAGCGAAGAGGTTGACTCTATCCCTCTGTAAGCTGTTGACTACAGAAATGCTGCCTTTCCGCCTAGTGGACACACAGGATTTTAGAGACCTTATGTCTGTCGCTGTGCCCCTGTACCAGATGCCTAGTCGCCACTACTTCTCTAAGAAAGGTGTGCCCGCGCTACACCAGCATGTCGCACACAACATCACCGCTTCCTTGAGAAACTCTGTGTGTGAACGGGTGCATTTCACCACCGATACTTGGACCAGTAAGCATGGACAGGGACGTTACATGTCGCTGACTGGCCACTGGGTAACTATGGTGATAGATGGTGAAGGGTCTGCTGCACAAGTCTTGCCGTCCCCACGACTTGTGTGTCAATCCTCTGTCTGTCCAAGTTCCGCCACTGCTTCTGCATCCTCCACCTCATCTGGGTCCTCCACCTCCGCCCCAAGCCTGCCTGGTCAGGCCACCAGCGTTCTCACTGCGCAGAAGGAATCACGCACCCCTCATTACTATGCTGGTAGCAGAGCGCAACGGCATCAGGCGGTCTTTAGCTTGACATGTCTTTGAAATAGGAGTCACACAGCGACTGAGTTGTGGGCAGCTCTGGAGACTGATTTTGATAAATGGTTGTCTCCAC
Source organism: Anomaloglossus baeobatrachus (assembly GCF_048569485.1). Taxonomy (NCBI): domain Eukaryota; kingdom Metazoa; phylum Chordata; class Amphibia; order Anura; family Aromobatidae; genus Anomaloglossus; species Anomaloglossus baeobatrachus. The sequence goes on from NC_134358.1 coordinate 491,640,723, forward strand.
TCAACCTGCAGCCTGGTAAGGCCGTGTGCGACAATGCTGCAAACCTGGGTGCGGCCCTTCGCCTGGGCAAGGTGACACACGTGCCTTGTATGGCTCACGTGTTTAACCTTGTTGTCCAGCAATTTTTAACACACTATCCCGGCCTAGATGGCCTTCTGACCAGGGCACGGAAACTGTCTGCAGTGCTCACTTCCGCCGTTCAACCGCCGCACCTGAGCGACTTGCATCGCTCCAGAAGTCTTTCGGCCTGCCGGTTCATCGCCTGAAATGCGATGTGGCGACACGCTGGAATTCAACTCTCCACATGTTACAGCGACTGTGGCAGCACCGGCGAGCCCTGGTGCAATACGTCATGATGTATAGCCTGGGCCAACGAGATGCAGAAGTGGGGCAGATCACCCTGATGGAGTGATCTCAGATCAAGGACCTATGCACCCTTCTGCACAGTTTCGACATGGCGACGAATATGTTTAGCGCTGACAATGCCATTATCAGCATGACGATTACAGTCATTTACATGCTGGAGCACACGCTAAACACTATTCGTAGTCAGGGGGTGGGACAACAGGAAGGGGAGGAACTACAGGAGGATTCATATGCGCAAGACACAACAACATCACCAAGGTCCAGACGTTCATCATCACCAACGCGGCAGGCATGGGACCATGGGGGACAGGGATCAACAAGGGCGCATGGTAGCAGGTGAGATGTTGAGGAAGGTGCAGGAGGACATGAAGATATGGAGGACGAACTGTCCATGGACATGGAAGACTCAGCAGATGAGGGGGACCTTGGTCAAATTTCAGTTGAAAGAGGTTGGGGGGAGATGACAGAGGAAGAAAGAACGGTTAGCACCTCTATGCCACAAACACAGCGTGGACTTGGTGCGCATGGCTGCGCAAGACACATGAGTGCCTTCTTGTTGCACTACCTCCAACATGACCCTCGTATTGTCAAAATTAGAAGTGATGATGACTACTGGCTTGCCACACTATTAGATCCCCGGGACAAGTCCAAATTTTGTGACATAATTCCACCCATAGAAAGGGACGCACGTATGCAGGAGTATCAGCAGAAGCTGTTACTCGATCTTAGCTCGGCTTTTCCACCAAACAACCGTGCAGGTGAAGGGAGTGATTCTCCCAGTTGTAACTTGACAAACATGGGACGGCCTCGTCATCTTCAACAGTCTACCCGTACCAGTAGGACCGTATCTGGTGCTGGTAACAGCAATTTTATGGAATCTTTTCATAATTTTTTTAGACCCTCCTTTGCAAGGCCACCAGAGACAACAAGTCTGACACATAGTCAACGGATGGAGAGGATGATACAGGAGTATCTCCAAATGAACATCGATGCAATGACTTTGCAAATGGAGCCTTGCTCCTTTTGTGCTTCAAATCTAGAAAAATGTCAAGAGCTCTCCAGTTACGCCTCGAAGATTTTGTCGTGTCCAGCTGCCAGCGTTGTCTCTGAACGTGTCTTCAGTGCTGCTGGGTGTGTGCTGACAGATAAGCGCACGCGTCTGTCCAGTGACAATGTGGACAGACTGACGTTCATCAAAATGAACAAGTCATGGATCCAGAAGGAATTTACTACCCCTGTGTCATCCTGGGGAGAGTAAATGCTTGTGGATTTGGAATGTGCTTGATGCAAATCAAAACATCCTGTTTGCAACTAGGGCACAAGTGCTGCCACTGATAAGGTGTCTGTGTGGGGCCCAATTTTTGGAAAAAAAGGGAGACTCCGCTTGGAGTAACCCTTGCTTGCTGTGTTTTTTAAAAATGATACAAGATGAACAGATCTGAAGGCAAGATGAAGCCAACATCATGTCTCCGCCTGCACTTTTCTCACAAACCTGCATTTTTCCAGGGACACCCTACTCAACACCGTCTACAGACAGCAGCCAGATCTCTGTCCCTCAGATGTGGTCAAATAAAAGGCCACTTACTGCGACCCATGACAAAGCTAAGTGGTTGACTCTATCCCTCTGTAAGCTGTTGGCTACCGAAATGCTGCCTTTACGCGTAGTGGACACACAGGATTTTACAGACCTTATGTCTGTCGCTGTGCCCCAGTACCAGATGCCCAATCACCACTGCTTCTCCAAGAAAAGCATGCCCGCGCTACACCGGCATGTCGCACACAACATCACCACTTCCTTGAGAAAATCTGTGTGCGACAGGGTGCATTTCAACACAGATACTTGGACCAGTAAGCATAGACAGGGTCATTACATGTCACTGACTGGGCACTGGCAAACTATGGTGAGAGATGGAGAAGGGTCTGCTGTACAAGTCTTGCCGTCCCCACGAGTTGTTTCAATCCTTGTTCTGTATGTAGAAGTTAATACACTGCTTCTGCCTCTTCAACCTCGTGTGGGTCCTCTACCTTTGCGCAAACCCTGTGTGGTCAGGCCACCCTTCCTTGCAACTGCGCACAAGGACTACCACACACCTCCTTACTATGCTGGCAGCAGAGCTCAATGCCATCAGGCGGTCAAAGTTTTACTTTGAAATGTATGGGAAATGTGAGTCACACCGCTATTACAGAGAATAGTAGTCAGGCAGGGTCAAAACATTAATTGAGGAACAGGAACAGAATGGGACGGCCAGGACTTAATCAGAAAACAAGCAGAGGTGAAATGCGTATCGGCCAACAAGGTACATAAACAGCAAGCAGGAAAAGTAGTCAGGTAACAAGCACACAAAATCATAAAACTGAACTGGGGGTAAAATTAACCAGAGGTTCATAGCTATGTCTGGCAGTGGTCTGCAGACAGGATGGGCATAAAAAAGGGTGTGGTGTCTTCCCATTGGTTGTAGCTGAATGATGGTATTTCATCTGTGAGATACCCACCAGCTACATTCAGCCAGAGATTCTGCATCTGTCAAGGTAATGCAGCCCAGTGGGTGAGCATAACCTGCGTCCACCTGCGCCGCTGGCATCGACTACTCTCCCATCATCAGCACTATTCATGAAAGGAACACGTTGTCACCTGGCGACCGGAGTACAAATTGACGGAGCGGACTCCGTTGGTGACTTAACAGCCGTGTGCGGCAATGATGCAAACCTGGCTGCGGGCCATCCTCAGGGCAATGTGACACACGTGCCTTTTATGGCTCACGTGTTGATCCGAATTCTCCAGCAATTTTTAAAACACCATCACGGCCTACATGTCCTTGTGCAGCGGGCACGCTCGCTATGTGCTCACTTCCATCGTGCGCACACAGCAGCTCAACAACTTTCATCACTCCGGAAGTCTTAGGGTCTGGCAGTTAAACGCCGGAAATGCGATGTTCCGACACGCAGGAATTGGAATCTGCACATGTTGCAGCGTGTGTGGCAGCACCGCAGAGCCCTGCTGAAATACGGTAAGACATATAGCCTGGGATAAGTTGATCCAGAGGTGGTGCAGATCACGCTGCTGGAGTGGTGTCAGATCAAGGACCTATGCACCCTGCTACACAGTTTTGAAATGTCGACGAAGATGTTTAGCACTGGCAATGTCATTCTCAGCGTGACAATTCTGGTCATCTACATGATGGAGCACACTGTAATTATTATTCGGAGTCAGGTGTTGGGACAAGAGGAAGGGGAGGAAGTACAGGAGGAGTCATATGCGGAAGGGATAACAAGATCTACGAGGTCCAGATGGTCAGCGGCACCTATGCGGCAGTCATGGTGAGGGAGAGGGATTAACAAGGGCGCATAGTATCAGCAAAAAGTGTTGATGAAAGTGCAGGAGCCCATGAAGAAATGGAGGACGAACTGGCGATGGGCATGGAAGACTCAGCAGATGAGTGAGAGCTTGCTCACATTTCGGTTGTGCGAGGTTGTGGGTAGAGGGCAGAGGAAGGATGCACGATTCTCACCTCTCTGCCACCAACACACCAAGGACTTGGTCCTCCTGGATGCACAAGACACATGAGCGCCTTCTTGCTGCACTACCTACATGACCCTCGGATTGTATGAATTTGAAGTAATCCTGAATACTGGGTTGCCACACTGTTAGATCCCCGGTACAAGACAAAATTTGGCGAACTAATTCCTGCCATAGAAATAGACGCACGTATACAGGAGTATCTGCAGAATGTGGTACGCAATCTTAGATCTACTTTTCCACTAAACACCAGTGCTGCACAGAGTGAATCTCAACACTTTGTCATGGATAGGAGGAAATGGTCTTTTACTTGTCCACATCGGAGGGACCGAGGGATGGCTGCTGTGCTGAGATGGCGTTGAGTACGGTGTCCCTGCACAGTTGCACTTTTGGTCATATCCCAAAATGAGTTGAAAAAGGACAGATGCTGTTGGAAAGGGGAACAGGTGTGTTGGAAAGGGGAAAAAAATTTGGGTCCGTGGATTTGGTGGTTAAACAACTGTAACATTTGCTGAAGAAACAACATCTGTTACAGTGGGACTGGCAGATTTGGATAAAGTGGTATATAATCTGTGACCGCTATATAACAAAAATTAATAAGAAAAGAAAGAGAAAGGTATATATCACCTTCAGCAGTCAGTGTCCACCGTGCTCCCAGTTGGAAAAGGAGAGGTTGGCAACTTGAAGGTTTGGTGGAGGATACAGAGCTGTGTGGCTATGAAACTAATAGTAGCCTGAACCGAGTTAGACGCCATTCGGATCTGGAGACTGTGAGCCCTGTTAGCGTCACAGGGTCCACATGCCCACCCAGCCCAGGAACTCCCTGTTAACAACACAGGGGCCATTGAGTACGCTGACCGTGTGCGTAGGGGCCACACCTGTGGACAGCAGGCGCATCAGCAGCAGCAGGCCTGTTAATGCCACTGGGCTGCACAAGCAGGACTGTTAGGACAGGAGCTGGTCTTAACCGTTCTGCGTTACCAACTGTGGTGGTGGCCTGCATCCACCACCCTATCCCTGCCTACCTCTGGCCTAAAGCCGCAATGGGTTCAACACATGGAGGTGTGCTCTTTCGGAGCATAATAGAAGACTGCGCACCTCCTTGTTGGCTCCAGCCCCTTTTATAACCTGGGTCCGCCCCAAACCAGGGTGAACCACAATGCACCTCCTGGAGACAAAAGCAGAGTGACACGTCATGAGTGGCATAACTAGCGTCCTATTTGGAAACGCAACTTCAATGATGACCTCATGGCTGCCATGACCCAAACACCTCACCAGTCATCGTCTGACCATCAATAATGCGGTGACAAGTCATAGGTGTGGGCCTCTGCAAGCCATTTGGGAGGACACCTGATGCCCTGTGGTCTATATGGGACCCCCACATCAGGGCCAGGGCCAAAGAGTTCATTACCGGACCTAGTCTCTGATGCAGGAAGTGCCTGAGCATGCTCAGTAGCATGAAATACAGTCTCTGAAAAAAGACTATCAGCTTTAGCATGGTGTCTAGGCACAAAACAGGACTTAGACCCGGCACAGAATGCAAGCACCTGTGCAAAGAGGCTTTTCACACTTAGTGTGGGAGCATGCGCTGTATCCCGAAATGAAGACTTAGCGTCAGGAATGGCACAGTCAGGCTGAGCATACTCACTAGGCGAAACACTGTAATTATGCTGCAGCTGGGGTACATCGGCACACGCATGCGCACTAGCTGCCTCTCCACACTTAGACGTGGAGGGGAAATTTGTCTTGGAGATGCTGTCTATGAACAGAAGGAAAAGCTAAAGGAAGCCTGACTTTCTATCCCTCCGAATTATGAAATGCAGCAATGAATTCCATGAGTTTGCTATAACATTAGCGTAGCTAAATGTGCATGAGGGTGTGATGTAGAGGTGCTAGAAATAGCTTGTCACCAGTGGGGCACTAATGGAATACAACAGCCAGTTCTATGATGCCACAAAATGGCAGTATTTTGTGCTATCATTATAGCTTATTAAAAACAGAGCACGAGGTTGTCATGCAGAGGTGCTGCACATAGATTTGCAGTAGTGTGAATAGACAAAAGTACAATAGCCACGTTTAGGATACAACTAGGTACACTGAGTGTTTGCTACTATAAATGGCTGAGTTTAAAAAAGTTTGAGTGTGCAATGCAGGCAGACGTGCTGCAAATAACGTTCCAATACTGTGAATTGACAAAAGTACAATAGCCACGTTTAGGATACAACTAGGTACACTGAGTGTTTGCTACTATAAATGGCTGAGTTTAAAAAAGTTAGAGTGTGCAATGCAGGCAGACGTGCTGCAAATATCGTTCCAATACTGTGAATAGACAAAAGTACAATAGCCACGTTTAGGATACAACTAGGTACACTGAGTGTTTGCTAGTATAATGGCTTAGTAACAATGAGTTGTAGTGTGCAATGCAGGCAGACGTGCTCTGCAAATGTCTTTGCACTAGTGGGACTATAGCAAAGTCCAATAGCCACGTTTAGGATGCCACTAGGTACACTGAGTGTTTGCTAGTAAAATTGCTTAGTTTAAAAAAGTTTGAGTGTGCAATGCAGGCAGATGTGCTCTGCTAATATCTTTGCACTAGTGGGACTATAGCAAAGTCCAATAGCCACGTATAGGATGCCACTAGGTACACTGAGTGTTTGCTAGTATAATGGCTTAGTTAAAATGAGTTTGAGTGTGCAATGCAGGCAGACGCGCTATGCAAATGTCTTTGCACTAGTGGGACTATAGCAAAGTCCAATAGCCACGTATAGGATGCCACTAGGTACACTGAGTGTTTGCTAGTATAATGGCTTGGTTTTAATGAGTTGGAGTGTGCAATGCAGGCAGACGCGCTCTGCAAATGTCTTTGCACTAGTGGGACTATAGCAAAGTCCAATAGCCACGTATAGGATGCCACTAGGTACACTGAGTGTTTGCTAGTATAATGGCTTGGTTAGAATGAGTTGTAGTGTGCAATGCAGGCAGATGTGCTCTGCTAATGTCTTTGCACTAGTGGGACTATAGCAAAGTCCAATAGCCACGTATAGGATGCCACTAGGTACACTGAGTGTTTGCTAGTATAATGGCTTGGTTTTAATGAGTTGGAGTGTGCAATGCAGGCAGACGCGCTCTGCAAATGTCTTTGCACTAGTGGGACTATAGCAAAGTCCAATAGCCACGTATAGGATGCCACTAGGTACACTGAGTGTTTGCTAGTATAATGGCTTGGTTAGAATGAGTTGTAGTGTGCAATGCAGGCAGACGCGCTCTGCAAATGTCTTTGCACTAGTGGGACTATAGCAAAGTCCAATAGCCACGTATAGGATGCCACTAGGTACACTGAGTGTTTGCTAGTATAATGGCTTGGTTAGAATGAGTTGTAGTGTGCAATGCAGGCAGACGCGCTCTGCAAATGTCTTTGCACTAGTGGGACTATAGCAAAGTCCAATAGCCACGTATAGGATGCCACTAGGTACACTGAGTGTTTGCTAGTATAATGGCTTGTTTAGAATGAGTTGTAGTGTGCAATGCAGGCAGACGTGCTCTGCAAATGTCTTTGCACTAGTGGGACTATAGCAAAGTCCAATAGCCACGTATAGGATGCCACTAGGTACACTGAGTGTTTGCTAGTATAATGGCTTAGTTATCAGTTGGAGTGTGCAGAGGACAAGAGGGTACAGTGGCAGGATTGTGGTGCTCTGGGTAGAGGAATGGAAGCCTGCCTTTCTATTCCCTCCTAATGGTGAAATGCAGGTAGGAAATCCCTGACCTGGGCTACACAGACGCTGTTGCTGTTTGCAGGACCTGTCACCTATGGCTCTCTGACCCTGCCGGTTGGAGCCCTTAAAAGGACTGCTATAAAGTGCTCTCCCTAAGCTGTCTAACGCTGTGTATGCAGCGCATACAGCTGTATCGGCTATAGGACTCAGGAAGACGGAGCTGCGACAGTGATGTCTGACACCAAAGACGCAGAAGGCAGATAATGGCGTCCGTGAAGAAAATGTCCGGTTTTATAATGCAGGGACATGTGACATGCAGATCCTATCACACATGCCGTTGCTTCTCTGGCTCAAAGTCCACTTAGCTGTGTGTGTGTCTGGGATTGGCTGACATGCTGGCCCGCCCCACAAGACGCGCGCACTTAGGGAAGGAAGACAAGAAAAAAAAAAAAAAAAAATGGCGATCGCCATTATAGAAACAGCAGTGATCTGAAGGCGCTGTTCACGCACACTATACACTGAAATGTGATAATAGTTTGATTCACAGAGTGACTTACACTATTACAGCAGAAACCAAGCTATGATTTAGCTGTTTTTTGGCTGCTAGAACCGTTCTCGAACGTTTCTAGAACTACCGAGCTTTTGCAAAAAGCTCGAGTTCTAGTTCGATCTAGAACATGCCCCAAAATCACTCGAGCCGCGAACTGGAGAACCACGAACCACGAACCGCGCTCAACTCTACTCATCACCTTTAGGGTGTATTGTGACTTTATGTTGCATCTCCATTGGCAGGTAGAGGAAAGAGAGAGTGAGGGTCATTTAGATCTTATACCTTGGCAGGATTACTGTTATTGAGACAAATTATGGAATAAATGTTTTGTTCCTTTGGGCGGATATTTTTGAGCTGTCCCATGGTCCTGGGATTATGTTTTTGTGTGCTATATGTTGTCACAGGTGGAATTTTTTGAATTTTAATGAATTTCAATAAATACTGGTTTTATAAAATTTAAATTGAGGTAGCATTCTGGTTCCATATTGATTTACTACCTACGTAATAGGTTTCTAAGTGTATCATGATCCCCCACAGTATTATGGTCACCACAGCATACAAAAAAACCCCTTATACTCACCATATCACCTTCCACCATCTCCTCTTCTATCCTGCCTTGCAGTGGACGCTGGCGCCACTATACAATCATATCACCTCCAGTAGGACGCAGACTACTTCCAGCCTGTTAGAGGCTGGTGCTATATCAGGCAGAGCCATTAATCATTGCATTACGTCAACCACGTCCACTAAGTGACTGATCTCGGAGCTGGTGGTTTTGTCCTCCGCAACAGCTGTTAACAGCATTGGTGTCCTCAGGACACTGATAATGTTAACAGTGTTGCAATCAATGTGGCCCACTGCCGGACTGATTGCCAGTCCATCCTGGGTACCAGATCAGAACACTGCTTCTTGCTGGTTGTAATTTTAACAACCGAATCAACTGAATCCCACCCATTGGTATACAGTATATCACAAAAATGAGTATACTCTGCACATTTTTGTAAATTTATGGGCAAAGCAGAAAAGGTCGGCGCGAGCAAGGCGACCTACAAACATGGCTCAGTTACACCAGTTCTCTCAGGAGGAAAGGGCCCAAATTCCTACCATATATTGTGAGAGGCTTGTGGAAAGATATCCAACACGTTTCACCCAAGTCAAACAATTTAAAGGTAATGCTAGCAAATACTAATGAAATGTATGTAAACTTTTGACTTTGCAGAAAGTAATAAAAATGCCTTAAAACATTCTCTCTCATTATTATGCCATTTGGTAAATATAAATAATTTTGGTTCCTAATTGACCTAAACCGGGAAAGGTTTATTCTGATTTCATGTCAGATAGTGAGAAAAACATGCAGATGTGTCTGTATAGATAGTGCATAAACTTCTGGTTTCAACTGTACATGGCAAAAAAGAGAAACTGGAAATCATTCACACCTGTTCAGTGTCTGTGTGCAAAGTATACTGGGTTTAAGATGAAATTGAGAATATTATACAGTGTAAACAGCAGAAAACAAAGTAATTATTTTGCCCTTAGATTGGTGAGGGTTACCTAATCCAATATTCTTTTCCTTTGAAGGAAGGCTTTTAGTTATTACAACTGAGACACCGCAGCAAGAGCGAGATCTAACCAAAAGAACATTGCAGCAATTACACAAACATTAGCGCAGCCAGTACATGTAATTAAATGCAGCTGAAGTACAGACCTGATTTCCACCATCTCTCCACTCTCCCTGAGTGATGTCACTGAGCCGACCTTGCCTTCTGCTTCACATTACTGCTGACTTATTGAATTACTGCTCTACTCTCCACTGGAATGGCACCCCTCCTCAACTGACGAGAGCTGCATCTGGCTAGCTTGTTCTCAAGAAGGGTAACCTCCTGCCTATTCCACGTCTAGTGGTCAGAAGAGAAAAAACGTTTAAGGCTATGTGCCAACGGGACAATGTACCCGCGGATTTTGCCGCGGAAAACCTGCAGATTTATCTGGATTTTCTAGATAAATCCACAGGTTTTAGGAAGTACAAACACTTCCCATGTTATCCTATGGGACATGGGGAGTGCTGTGTCCATGCTGCGGTATGTGCGGCTGCGGAATATGCTGCGGATGTCCCGGTTTACCGTAGATATTTCGCTGGAATCCCGCAGCAATGGATAGCTGCGGATTCCGGGGAGCTGCTGCGGGAAACCTGCGGACGCACCTGCGAATATATCCGCGGGTACATTGTCCCGTGGGCACATAGCCTAACCATTTTGGATTCAGTAGTGCATAAGCGGTTTCCTTCCACTTAGGCTAAGTTCACTTCAGCATATAAAAAACATCATCTGATCTTCATTCAAAAACAGTGGATGTGGATGATTTTTCATCTGTAAAGTCATCCATATGGCATCCATTTTTATACATCAGCAGTGAATAAAATTTAAAAAAACAGTGTTCTATGTTAATAATGCCAATGGATCCATAAAAATCAGATGCTATATGATTATCCTGTACGGAATGTGCACCCAGTGGCGTTGTTCTTATCGGTCTTGATGAGCAGGCTTGTTGATCAGATGTGCCTTATTCATTAAATAGTTACATAGGTTGAAAAAAGATCTAGGTCCATCTAGTTCAACCATCTTCCACCAATTCTACATTTTGTCACTAAATCATTTATAACCAACAATGTTTTGTGTACTGAGGAAATCATCCAGCCCTTTTTTAAAAGCTGTTATAGTGTCTGCCATTACTACCTCTTGTGGTAGGGCATTCCACAGTCTGACCGCTCTAACTGTAAAGAACCCTTTCCTATTTAGCTGCCGGAATCGCTTTTCTTCCACTCGCAGTGATTGCCCCCTGGTCCTTAGTATTGTCTTTGTAAGGAATAAATCATGTGAGAGTCCTTTATACTGACCACACATGTATTTATACATATAAATGAGATCTCCTCTGAGATGTCTTTTTTCTAAGCTAAACATATCTAACTTTTTCAACCTCTCATCATATGGGAGGCCTTCCATTCCTTGTAGTAGTCTAGTTGCCCGCCTTTGAACTGACTCTAACTTATGAATGTCCTTTTTAAAATGTGGAGCCCAAAACTGGATCCCATATTCAAGATGTGGCCTTACAAGTGATTTATAGAGGGGTAACAATATGTTGGGATCAAGGGATCTAATCTCTCGCCCCTCTTAATGAATCTGGTACTTTTGAGAAGTGGCATGTGACTTTATGCAACTTACCAAACTCTGGTAATTATGCCCATAAAACATAACTACCCCTTTGGCGAGTGGCTTCTTTAGATGAAGCAGTACAAACGGAAATGGAATTATTTTATACTCTTGTCTAACATTCCGACCAGGAAGGAGTTGTGTTGTAACTCATTACCAAGCGTAAGAGCCCATGCTGAACACCACCAAGGACTGGAGTAAAATTGTGGTATACATTAAGCCACAGCTCATCATGAATTAGATGAACGGACGTCATCACGCCCCATCCCGCCCTCGTTCCACTCAATTTTAGCAAAAATGGATGAAACTGGTGAGAAAACAGCAAAATCAAAACATTTTAGCAAAGCTCCAGGATGTGCAAAACATTTGGGCGAGGTACACATTGTGTTTGGCAGTAGTTTGATAGTTTCTATTCCAAGTGTGGTGCCCCTGAGGCTCTAGTCACCACAGGGTACTGCACTCCATCCGGGGTGTAGTACTGATCATGGATCCAGGGGAGGTCAATGCCGGTTTCACCATACAAAACCACATACACACAAGGGTTGCCCCTTCCCCACTAGGGTCGGATACCAAAGGGGATGCCTACAGTGTGGGATTTACAGGATGCCATCACAACAGGGGCCCCAGTCCACTAGCTTAGGACCTGGGTGAGGGGAGGAGCAGCCACCAGGGGGAGTTAGGAGTCACACACAGAAATAGGAGAGTTCTCCAGCTGGAGAGATAGTGAGCAGACGTCCTTCCCAGTAGCTCTTGTGGGACATAGGAGTTTAACGGTTGCTGCGGGGATACCGTGTCAGCTCACCCGGGGCCAGCACAGTTCAGGGTGCAGCACCCTAGGGTGGTGCAATTCCAAGTTGCGCCATCAGACTCTGCTGGACAGAGAGGTTTTATGCCTCTCCAACCACACAAGTTTCCAGAGTCAAGTGGCACCTAGGATTCCGGGGCCTCAATCATGGTCAGACTCAAGGGGATCCATGCTACTGGCATAGGGAACAGTACTCTACCTAGTACAGAAGTGACTATAAGTGTTTCAAGCCACAGGGATCCGCACTACAAAGCGCAGCAAGGTAGGGCCCACAGACTACCGCAAGGATTCTGACCTCCCATGGATCCGGGATCGGCTGGAGCCCATCACGGCGGTGACCAGTATTACAGGGCTGGCAACTGAAGTTGTGAGTAAAGACACCTTGAACCCGCAGAGACTGTGTCGGCTTGTCCTTACCAGCATCGCCGTCCAGCGCTTAGGCGCCGACAGCCATTATTACCCTTATCATCCACCCGGGGCCCACTCCGTCTGTGGGGAGCGACACCATCCCGGCTGCCATAACACCCGCCCCGGTAAGGAATTTTGCAGCGCCGGCTACTCTGGCCGCATACCACAGGTGGCGTACTTTCCCTATCACCGCGCTTCCCCTTCCTTTTACTGCACGCCTCGGGGCAACGAAACTGGGCAAGGCCACCCGTGACATCGCCTGACCCAACCCGCAATGGCCCGGCAACGAATAAGTTAACCACCTCCCCCGTGGGGCGCTGCACAAGCATCCGTTTATATACCTGAAAAATGGGATACAGATGAATCCCTGACAGAGCCATTCATTACAATGAGATAAAGGTGAACTCCTTTTTTGCTCCTTTGCTACAGTGTCTGTCTTTCCAGATAGGTAAGAATGTAGTCAATTAGATTCTTGTGTCCATCTGAAAAGATGGATGCCACCCCAAATAAGCACAGTAGGACTCTATTTGTCTCATTGTAATGAATGTTTTCATCAAGAGCACGTTTGCGTACTGATTTTATGGCAATCAGATGGAAGCCCTTGACAGAAGTCATGAAACCAATGCAGAGAGAAGTGTGTAAAGATAGTCTCCAAACATCAACTTTCAGCTCCATGTACACTGCTTCATCCCTATGACTTTGGATTACAGAACAGTAGCCACTCCTTGTGCTTCACTTTATTATAGAGATATTCTCCTTTAGAAGCAAAGCTCTAGTGTAGGATGGCTCTGTCGTATGGTTTATAATATAGCATTCTAAATCCTATAAAGACATAAGTATTGCCCACATCCCCTTTCATTATGTAGTAGTGTCTCCCATCCTATACTAATGTCCCCTATACTGGGTTCCTTCCTGGTAAATATGTCACCCATACTGGTATATATGTCCCCCTTGCTGGTAAACGTTTCTCCATTATGGTATCTATATCCCCAATCCTTTTATACAGTTAGGTCCAGAAATATTTGGACAGTGACACAATTTTCGCGAGTTGGGCTCTGCATGTCACCACATTGGATTTGAAATGAAACCTCTACAACAAAATTCAAGTGCAGATTGTAACGTTTAATTTGAAGGTTTGAACAAAAATATCTGATAGAAATTGTAGGAATTGTACACATTTCTTTACAAACACTCCACATTTTAGGAGGTCAAAAGTAATTGGACAAATAAACCAAACCCAAACAAAAATTTTTTATTTTCAATATTTTGTTGCGAATCCTTTGGAGGCAATCACTGCCTTAAGTCTGGAACCAATGGACATCACCAAACGCTGGGTTTCCTCCTTCTTAATGCTTTGCCAGGCCTTTACAGCTGCAGTCTTTAGGTCTTGCTTGTTTGTGGGTCTTTCCGTCTTAAGTCTGGATTTGAGCAAGTGAAATGCATGCTCAATTGGGTTAAGATCTGGTGATTGACTTGGCCATTGCAGAATGTTCCACTTTTTTGCACTCATGAACTCCTGGGTATCTTTGGCTGTATGCTTGGGGTCATTGTCCATCTGTCCTATGAAGCGCCGTCCGATCAACTTTGCGGCATTTGGCTGAATCTGGGCTGAAAGTATATCCCGGTATACTTCAGAATTCATCCGGCTACTCTTGTCTGCTGTTATGTCATCAATAAACACAAGTGACCCAGTGCCATTGATAGCCATGCATGCCCATGCCATCACGTTGCCTCCACCATGTTTTACAGAGGATGTGGTGTGCCTTGGATCATGTGCCGTTCCCTTTCTTCTCCAAACTTTTTTCTTCCCATCATTCTGGTACAGGTTGATCTTTGTCTCATCTGTCCATAGAATACTTTTCCAGAACTGAGCTGGCTTCATGAGGTGTTTTTCAGCAAATTTAACTCTGGCCTGTCTATTTTTGGAATTGATGAATGGTTTGCATCTAGATGTGAACCCTTTGTATTTACTTTCATGGAGTCTTCTCTTTACTGTTGACTTAGAGACAGATACACCTACTTCACTGAGAGTGTTCTGGACTTCAGTTGATGTTGTGAACGGGTTCTTCTTCACCAAAGAAAGTATGCGGCGATCATCCACCACTGTTGTCATCCGTGGACGCCCAGGCCTTTTTGAGTTCCCAAGCTCACCAGTCAATTCCTTTTTTCTCAGAATGTACCCGACTGTTGATTTTGCTACTCCAAGAATGTCTGCTATCTCTCTGATGGTTTTTTTCTTTTTTTTCAGCCTCAGGATGTTCTGCTTCACCTCAATTGAGAGTTCCTTAGACCGCATGTTGTCTGGTCACAGCAACAGCTTCCAAATGCAAAACCACACACCTGTAATCAACCCCAGACCTTTTAACTACTTCATTGATTACAGGTTAACGAGGGAGACGCCTTCAGAGTTAATTGCAGCTCTTAGAGTCCCTTGTCCAATTACTTTTGGTCCCTTGAAAAAGAGGAGGCTATGCATTACAGAGCTATGATTCCTAAACCCTTTCTCCGATTTGGATGTGAAAACTCTCATATTGCAGCTGGGAGTGTGCACTTTCAGCCCATATTATATATATAATTGTATTTCTGAACATGTTTTTGTAAACAGCTAAAATAACAAAACTTGTGTCACTGTCCAAATATTTCTGGACCTAACTGTAAGTCCCTCATCCTGGGCCCCTTCCTGGTAAATATCTCCCTCATACTGGTATACATGCTCTCCATCCTGGTATATACAGTATGTCTCACAATCGGGCCCCTTCATGGCAAATATGTCCCCTATCCTAGTATATATTTTTCTTATACTGGGCCCCTTCCTGGTAAATATGTCCCCATCCTGGTAAATACAAGTCATGGACGAAAGTCTTTGCGCTGTTGAAATTGTTCCAAAAAATTAGGTATTTCTCTCAGAAAATTATTTCAATTACACGTTATGTCCTGCACATGTTTATTTCCTTTGTGTGTATTGGAACAGCACAAAGAAAACTGAGAAATAAAACTCAACTTCGACATAATTTCACACAAAACAGCAAAAATGGGCCAGGTGTGTGCAATATGAAAATCACACCTAAAACTAAATAAAATGGGGAGAAGTTGACTCAATCTTTGCATTGTGTATGAGCCACACTTAGCATGTAGAACAGAAACAGGAGAAGAGAAATGTCTGAGGACTTGAGAACCAAAATTGTTGAAAAATATCAACATTCTCAAGGTTACAAGCCCATCTCCAGAGATCTTTATGTTCCTTTGTCCATGATGCACAACACAATAAAGAGGTTTACAGGCCATGGCATATAAATGATATAAATATCCCCCATCTTGGGCCCCATCCTGGTATATATGTCGGCCATCCTGGCTCCCATCCTGGTAAATATGTCCCCCACCCTGGTATATATGTCTCCATCCTGGTATACAGTACAGACCAAAAGTTTGGACACACCTCATCTCTAAAATAACTATTAAGAGGAGACTTTGTGCAGCAGGCCTTCATGGTAAAATAGCTGCGAGGAAACCACTGCTAAGGACAGGCAACAAGCAGAAGAGACTTGTTTGGGCTAAAGAACAAAAGGAATGGACATTAGACCAGTGGAAATCTGTGCTTTGGACTGATGAGTCCAAATTTGAGATCTTTGGATCCAACCACAGTGTCTTTGTAGAAAAGGTGAACGGATGGACTCTACATGCCTGGTTCCCACCGTGAAGCATGGAGGAGGAGGTGTGATGGTGTGGGGGTACTTTGCTGGTGACACTGTTGGGGATTTATTCAAAATTGAAGGCATACTAAAACAGCATGGCTACCACAGCATCTTGCAGCAGCATGCTATTCCATCCGGTTTTAGTTGGACCATCATTTATTTTTCAACAGGACAATGACCCCAAACACACCTCCAGGCTGTGTAAGGGCTATTTGACTAAGAAAGAGAGTGATGGGGTCCTACGTCAGCTGACCTGGTCTCCACAGTCACCAGACCTGAACCCAATCGAGATGGTTTGGGGTAAGCTGAACCACAGAGTGAAGGCAAAAGGGCCAACAAGTGCTAAGCATCTCTCGGAACTCCTTCAAGACTGTTGGAAGACCATTTCCGGTGACTACTTCTTGAAGCTCATCAAGAGAATGCCAAGAGTGTGCAAAGCAGTAATCAAAGCAAAAGGTGGCTACTTTGAAGAACCTAGAATATAAGACATATTTTCAGTTGTTTCACACTTTTTTAAGTATTTCATTCCATTTGTTTTGTCATAGTTGTGATGCCTTCAATGTGAATCTACAATTTTTAGAGTCATGAAAATAAAGAAAACTCTTTGAATGAGAAGGTGTGTCCAAACTTTTGGTCTGTATTGTATATGTCCTCCATCCTGGTATAGATGTCCCCTATCCTGGTAAATATGTCCCCAATCCTAGGCCTCATCTTCATATATATGTTCCCCTCCTGTTATACTGTATATGTCCTCCATCCTGGGCCCCTTCCTGGTTTATATGTACCCCATCCTATGCCCCATCCTGGTATATATGTCCCCATCCTGGTAAATATGTGCCCATACTGGGCCGCTTTTTGGTATATATGTCACCCATCCTGGTACACTATATATGTCCCTGTTCCTAAGCCCCATCTTGGTATAAAATTCCTCCATCCTAGGCCCCATCCATGTATATATACAGTGCCTACAAGTAGTATTCAACCCCCTGCAGATTTAGCAGGTTTACACATTCGGAATTAACTTGGCATTGTGACATTTGGACTGTAGATCAGCCTGGAAGTGTGAAATGCACTGCAGCAAAACAGAATGTTATTTCTTTTTTTTTTTTTTTTTTTTTTAAATGAGAAAAGTTTATTCAGAGGGTCATTTATTATTCAACCCCTCAAACCACCAGAATTCTGTTTGGTTCCCCTAAAGTATTAAGAAGTATTTCAGGCACAAGGAACAATGAGCTTCACATGTTTGGATTAATTATCTCTTTTTCCAGCCTTTTCTGACTAATTAAGACCCTCCCCAAACTTGTGAACAGCACTCATACATGGTCAACACGGGAAAGACAAAGGAGCATTCCAAGGCCATCAGAGACAAGATCGTGGAGGGTCACAAGGCTGGCAAGGGGTACAAAACCTGTCTCCACTGTTGGGAGCATCATCCGGAAGTGGAAGGCTTATGGAACTACTGTTAGCCTTCCACGGCCTGGACAGCCTTTGAAAGTTTCCTCCCGTGCTGAGGCCAGGCTTGTCCGAAGAGTCAAGGCTAACCCAAGGACAACAAGGAAGGAGCTCCGGGAAGATCTCATGGCAGTGGGGACATTGGTTTCAGTCAATACCATAAGTAACGTACTCCACCGCAATGGTCTCCGTTCCAGACGAGCCCGTAAGGTACCTTTACTTTCAAAGCGTCATGTCAAGGCTCGTCTACAGTTTGCTCATGATCACTTGGAGGACTCTGAGACAGACTGGTTCAAGGTTCTCTGGTCTGATGAGACCAAGATCGAGATCTTTGGTGCCAACCACACACGTGACGTTTGGAGACTGGATGGCACTGCATACGACCCCAAGAATACCATCCCTACAGTCAAGCATGGTGGTGGCAGCATCATGCTGTGGGGCTGTTTCTCAGCCAAGGAACCTGGCCATCTGGTCCGCATCCATGGGAAGATGGATAGCACGGCCTACCTGGAGATTTTGGCCAAGAACCTCTGCTCCTCCATCAAGGATCTTAAGATGGGTTGTCATTTCATCTTCCAACAAGACAACGACCCAAAGCACACAGCCAAGAAAACCAAGGCCTGGTTCAAGAGGGAAAAAATCAAGGTGTTGCAGTGGCCTAGTCAGTCTCCTGACCTTAACCCAATTGAAAACTTGTGGAAGGAGCTCAAGATTAAAGTCCACATGAGACACCCAAAGAACCTAGATAACTTGGAGAAGATCTGCTTCGAGGAGTGGGCCAAGATAACTACAGAGACCTGTGCCGGCCTGATCAGGTCTTATAAAAGACACTTATTAGCTGTAATTGCAAACAAGGGTTATTCCACAAAATATTAAACCTAGGGGTTGAATAATAATTGACCCACACTTTTATGTTGAAAATTTATTAAAATTTAACTGAACAACATAACTTGTTGGTTTGTAAGATTTATGCATCTGCTAATAAATCCTGCTCTTGTTTGAAGTTTGCAGGCTCTAACTTATTTGCATCTTATCAAACCTGCTAAATCTGCAGGGGGTTGAATACTACTTGTAGGCACTGTATGTCCCCCATCCTAGTAAATACCAGCCCATTCTGGTATATATCTCCCCATTCTGGTATATATTTCTCCCATCCTGGGCCCCTTCCTGGTATATATGTCTCCCATCCTGGTATAAATATCTTCATCCTGGACCCCTTCCTGTTATTTATGTTGGTCATTCTGCCGCTAACTCATAAAAAAACCCCATTCTACTCACCTTTCTCCGCTACCATGTTGCATAGCGTCCTACTGAGTAGCCAGTGCACTGCCAACAGCTGACATTGGCATGCCTGCTATAGAGATGCATGATGATCGTTACGCCCCTCACTGTGGATATACAACACTCACACTAAATCAAGGTGCTCAAGTAGTTACCACCTTGTAGTCCAATGTAAAAAGAACTTGCCACACCAAATAATAATGCTGAAAAAGTTTTAATTCTAGCAATCTAAAATAATACAAATATGATGTTTCGGCCCTATAACATCCACGCACCATACACACTAACTACTACCTTTTTTCCCTTAGCCTGAATTATCTGCATGGTTTCATTTAATTCACCAGCAATCCATATGTCTGATGAATGTCTGTGTTATAAGACCAAGTCGTTATATACAGTGTGTATTATTTCAGATTGCTGTGTCGCGGGCGGGGAGGAGGGTGTCAGCACACTACGCTCACCCCTTCTGCTCGGGTCCGGCGGTTGCTGCTCAGTGGTGGCTCGAGCTGTGGGCCGGATCCCGGGGGTTTCTCGAGCGGCACTCCTCGCCCGTGAGTGAAAGGGGGTTTGTTGGGTGTGGGGATAGTTTATTGTCCGTGACGCCACCCACGGTTGTGGTGATTTCACCACCGCTGCTCTATATGGGGATCCCGGGGATGGTGATGCGGAGCAGCCAGGTGTTGTGTTGCCCCTCCGTGGGTAGGGGTTGGTGATCCCGGGGCCCGGTGATGGCTTGGGAGGTGCAGGGCCTGGTGGGCGCAGGAACGCGGGGGCAGCGCTGTGCCTTGCGGCACTGTGGTACTCACTCAGCCTGAGACGTTGACACAGTTTTTACGGTAAACCAAACGGCTGGTAAGACGGTCCCACGGACGGCTGCACTTGCTCTCCCAGTAGGTGACGGTGATGTCCCTCTTCCTTGCACCTTTGTTTACTTGTTGGTTGCGATGGGTCCCCACCGGTAACCCGCTCCCCGGCTTCAAGCTGGACCGGGGGAGCTCTACTCTTTGCCCGCAGGCGCTGGCCCTGAGAAACTGGTGCCTTGGCGGTGGCGGTGTCTCTCCTACTCTGGTTGGGCTGTTGCCTTCAATCGGGACTTGGTTGTTGGGGGATCTACGTCCCCTTCACTGACGGATTTGGCAAATTCTGGCGACTCCTAGCCTTGCCGGGGTCCGAGAGGCCCCTGCCCTGGTGCTGACTGTCCTTCGGAACACTGCTCCAGACCGCCGGGCCACTACCCGTCCGCGGTCCTTCCAGGAACTTCCAAACGGTCCCCCTCCAGACAGTCACCGCCGTTGCTGACCTTGCTGACCTGTCCTGCACACAGCTGGACTACTTCAGGCTTTCTCTGTCACTACTCTTGCTTTCCTCCTTTACCACTTTACTTCCTTCTACTTTCACTTCCTTAACTCATCTTAGCTGTTTACTCCTTCACTCCCCTATCTAGACTGCCTGGTCTTCCCGCCTCCAGAGCTGTGAACTCCTCGGCGGGCGGAGCCAACCGCCTGGCCCACCCCCTGGTGTGAATCATCAGCCTCTGGAGGAAGGCAACAAGGATTTTTGGTTAGCTTTGGTGTTCCTAACTGGGATGTAGGGTGTGGTGGTGTGTGACCTGTGTCCCCTCGCTTGCCCAGGGCGACACATTCCCCCTTAGCAAAATGCAGACCGTCCGCGGGCTGCCGTCCAACACCGGTTTTATTTTTCTGCAAAAGATAACATGGTAAAATAATAACATATGTACATTTTTAATAACTCTTCCCTTAACGGGAGGCACTTTTACTTTAACGTTGCATAACGGTTTACGGTTACGGTTTCCGCTCTCTCCCACCCAAGCAACCTGGCCCTGATGCTGCCCCTAAAGCCCAGGCAGCACCCCTTGACCCACAGTCCAGCACACGGTACCCGAGCGGGATCTGTCCTTCCCTCCAGAGGGTAGCCACCGGTTCCTTTGGTGGCTGGGCCCCAGCCTGCTCTGCTGAGGGCCCTCCCTCCAACCTGCCTCTCCGGAGGCGGCATTGCGGAAACGGTAACGGCAAACAACATATTTACAAGCCACTTAACGTTTGTGGGTGCCCTGCAAGTTCACGGGCTTGTCCATGGATAGTTCCCATGCAAAACTTTTAAACGGTCCCTACGGGGACAACGGTGCCGGCTCCAGCCGGTTGCAAATCACAAAGCAAATCAGGTAATGTACTCGGTATCATTTTCATCATTCTTTCAAACTTTTCAAACTTTTAAACAAACAAACAAAGTGGTGGTCCCAACGGGGACTGGACAACGGTGCTCCGCTGCCCTACTCCAGGCCTTCAGCTTCAGCCGAGGGAGGGGGTGCCGAGCTCACTCTGCTCTCCTGGCTGCCCCGTAGTTTCACATCCAGGGCAAACCACCCCCTCTCTCCGCAGTGTCGGGTGTACCGAACAAGGTCTCCCGGCATTAGGTTGCGGCCAGGATGCTCCTCGGGCAGGTGGGCATTCACATCCCGCCGGGCTACAAACACTTCGGCCTCCAGGCCCGGCTCGTAGATGAACCCGTAGCCCCGGCGGACATCAAACCGCCTCACCTGCCCCTCGTACAGCGGTCCCCGGACACGGAACGTGGCCTGGCGGAGATTTTCTTTTTCTCGGATAGCTCGGGCCACCAGCTCGGCCTTCTTCCGGTCCCTCTCAGCGATCTCCAGGCCCAGCGGTACCGGCTCCCTATCCCAATACGGCGCTGCTGCCAGCGCCGGCGCACGGGTCGGGCCCCGCGGGACATCCTGGACGTTGCCCACTGTCAGGAATCTGGGCGGCATGTCCCGCGGTGTCTTGGCCTTGGGCGCTGCCTTGCAGCAACAACCCGGCGCTACCTCAGCCGAGGTGTGGGGGATGGGCATAGGGGCTTTCCGCTGCTGGGCCTTCGGTTCGGAGCGGGTCATCGGCTCCGGCTCGGGGAACTTCTCAGGGGATGCCTCCGGTTCAACCTTCGGAATCTTCCCCGGCAACACCTCCGGTTTACTACGGGCTCCGGCTACAGGTTGGCCCGCCTGGGCGGGGACGCTGGGTACTGCTACCAGTTGCGGTGGTAGCAGGCCTAGTGGCGGGGTCACGGCCTCCGGGACGGGTGGCGAGGGAGGCGACGGGGGGAGAGGGCTTGGACCGGGCCCCACAGCCGCGATGACCGGCCCTTCAAAGGCATCGGGAAGTGGGTCACTCACCCTCCCTTTCTCTGCCTCCTCCTCGCGTCTCCGCACGGTGGCTACAACGTCCGCCATGTCGGCCTCCCACTCCTCCATGAGGAGCTGCATCTTCACCTGCAGCCGTTGGTAGAGCTGCGCGGTCCGGATTTCCACCCACGCCGCGGTTCCAGGCGCGGGGGCTACGGTGTCGCGGGACGGCATCCACATGATGGCTTCTTCTTCCAGGAACGGTATGTCTGCAGAGTCCTGGCGTCCCTGCTTTTATAGCTGCAGCTACATGCAGCCAGCCGCCATCGCGTCCCCCTTAGCTCTTTCCGGCCCCTCCTTTCTCGGGGCGGGGTTTTGGCCTTCGCGCCTCTACTACTCGAGAAGACGCTCGAGCGGGAACTTTTCGCGCCAAAGATGGCGGCTTCTGAAATTTTCCTGCCGGATACCTCCGGCGGTAACAAGGCGCACCTCTACCAGACGGCAGAGCGGTAAGATCCTGTTCGTGACGCCAAGTTGTCGCGGGCGGGGAGGAGGGTGTCAGCACACTACGCTCACCCCTTCTGCTCGGGTCCGGCGGTTGCTGCTCAGTGGTGGCTCGAGCTGTGGGCCGGATCCCGGGGGTTTCTCGAGCGGCACTCCTCGCCCGTGAGTGAAAGGGGGTTTGTTGGGTGTGGGGATAGTTTATTGTCCGTGACGCCACCCACGGTTGTGGTGATTTCACCACCGCTGCTCTATATGGGGATCCCGGGGATGGTGATGCGGAGCAGCCAGGTGTTGTGTTGCCCCTCCGTGGGTAGGGGTTGGTGATCCCGGGGCCCGGTGATGGCTTGGGAGGTGCAGGGCCTGGTGGGCGCAGGAACGCGGGGGCAGCGCTGTGCCTTGCGGCACTGTGGTACTCACTCAGCCTGAGACGTTGACACAGTTTTTACGGTAAACCAAACGGCTGGTAAGACGGTCCCACGGACGGCTGCACTTGCTCTCCCAGTAGGTGACGGTGATGTCCCTCTTCCTTGCACCTTTGTTTACTTGTTGGTTGCGATGGGTCCCCACCGGTAACCCGCTCCCTGGCTTCAAGCTGGACCAGGGGAGCTCTACTCTTTGCCCGCAGGCGCTGGCCCTGAGAAACTGGTGCCTTGGTGGTGGCGGTGTCTCTCCTACTCTGGTTGGGCTGTTGCCTTCAATCGGGACTTGGTTGTTGGGGGATCTACGTCCCCTTCACTGACGGATTTGGCAAATTCTGGCGACTCCTAGCCTTGCCGGGGTCCGAGAGGCCCCTGCCCTGGTGCTGACTGTCCTTCGGAACACTGCTCCAGACCGCCGGGCCACTACCCGTCCGCGGTCCTTCCAGGAACTTCCAAACGGTCCCCCTCCAGACAGTCACCGCCGTTGCTGACCTTGCTGACCTGTCCTGCACACAGCTGGACTACTTCAGGCTTTCTCTCTGTCACCACTCTTGCTTTCCTCCTTTACCACTTTACTTCCTTCTACTTTCACTTCCTTAACTCATCTTAGCTGTTTACTCCTTCACTCCCCTAACTAGACTGCCTGGTCTTCCCGCCCCCAGAGCTGTGAACTCCTCGGCGGGCGGAGCCAACCGCCTGGCCCACCCCCTGGTGTGAATCATCAGCCTCTGGAGGAAGGCAACAAGGATTTTTGGTTAGCTTTGGTGTTCCTAACTGGGATGTAGGGTGTGGTGGTGTGTGACCTGTGTCCCCTGGCTTGCCCAGGGCGACACAGCTGCAATTAACATTTTTTCATCCTTACTAGTGATGAGCGAGTACTAAAAAGCTCGGGTGCTCGAGGCTCGGGCCGAGCATCCCAAGATACTCGTGTACTCGGCCCGAGCACCGAGCCCAATGTTATCCTATGGGAGACCCGAGTATTTTTATGAAATGACCCCCGGCAGCATGTAGAAACCCTAAAAATGTTACAAAAGTCTCAGAAGAGTGCTCAAATGACATGGCAACAGCATGGGGAAGACCCCTTGAAGCATTTATCACTCAAAAGTCACAGCTGTGAACAATTTTGTCCGAGTTTTACGCCATTTTTACGGACTCACCAGAAAAGCTTCCAAAATGACACCAAAATGAATTTTCATGGCGGAAATGTTAAGGGCACATACCCAATAGTGAGATAGAGCTGGTGTATGTTACTTTTTGAGATTAATACATGAAAGATTTTACGTAAAACATTGTGTGGCACTCCGATGTCCAAAACGCACGTTTTGTGCTTTTTACTAGCGATGTCGGTCTTTTTTTTTTTCATTCTATCTCCCGTCGGTCGGTCTCGCTCTGTCGGTCTCTCTCTGTCTTGTCTGTCCCCCTCTCACAGTCTGTCGGTCATTCTCCCCCCTCTCTCTTACTTACCGTTCCCCGATCACTGCCGCGGCGCTGCACAGCTGTTCACTAAACTCCGGTGTTCACTAAACTCCGGTGGCTTTTCCTCTTTTGAAAAAGCCGGAGATTAAACAATCTCGTATTCCCTGCTTTCCTGCTTTTCGGCGCCTATGATTGGTTGCAGTGAGACACGCCCCCACGCTGAGTGACAGGTGTCTCACTGCACCCAAACACAGCAGCCGGTGTGTGTGTGTATACTGTGCAGTGAAATAAATAATTAAATAATTAAAAAAAACGGCGTGCGGTCCCCCCAATTTTAATACCAGCCAGATAAAGCCATACGGCTGAAGGCTGGTATTCTCAGGATGGGGAGCTCCACGTTATGGGGAGCCCCCAGCCTAACAATATCAGTCAGCAGCCGCCCAGAATTGCCGCATACATTAGATGCGACAGTTCTGGGACTGTACCCGGCTCTTCCCGATTTACCCTAGTGCGTTGGCAAATCGGGGTAATAAGGAGTTAATGGCAGCCCATAGCTGCCACTAAATCCTAGATTAATCATGTCAGGCGTCTCCCCGAGATTCCTTCCATGATTAATCTGTAAATTACAGTTAAAAAACACACACACCCGAAAAATCCTTTATTAGAAATAAAAAACACTAACAAAGTCCCTCATCACCAATTTATTAACCCCGACAAACCCTCCATGTCCGGCGTAATCCACGGACCTCCAGCGTCGCGTCCAGCTGTGCTGCATGAAGGTGACAGGAGCTGCAGAATACACCGCCGCTCCGGTCAGCTTCACACAGCAACTGAGGTGAGTATAGCGATCAGCTGAGCTGTCACTGAGGTTACCTGGATCCAGCGGTGGATGCAGCGGTGGCCGCGGGTAACCTCAGTGATAGCTCAGCTGATCGCGCTACTCACCGCCGCTCCGGTCAGCTCCATGCAGCAATTGAGGTGAGTATAGCGATCAGCTGCTGTCACTGAGGTTAATCGCGGCACCGCTGGATCCAGCGGTGGCCGTGAGTTACCTGACTGACAGCAGCTGATCGCGCTACTCACCTCAGTTGCTGTGTGAAGCTGACAGAAGCGGCGGTGTATTCTGCAGCTCCTGTCACCTGAATGTAGCAGAGCTGGATGCGACGCTGGAGGACTGTGGAGTACGCCGGACATGGAGGGTTTGTCGGGGTTAATAAATTGGTGATGAGGGACTTTGTTAGTGTTTTTTATTTCTAATAAAGGATTTTTCGGGTGTGTGTGTTTTTTAACTGTAATTTACAGATTAATCATGGAAGGAATCTCGGGGAGACGCCTGACATGATTAATCTAGGATTTAGTGGCAGCTATGGGCTGCCATTAACTCCTTATTACCCCGATTTGCCAACACACTAGGGTAAATCGGGAAGAGCCGGGTACAGTCCCAGAACTGTCACATCTAATGTATGTGGCAATTCTGGGCGGCTGCTGACTGATATTGTTAGGGTTGGGGGCTCCCCATAACGTGGAGCTCCCCATCCTGAGAATACCAGCCTTCAGCCGTATGGCTTTATCTGGCTGGTATTAAAATTGGGGGGACCGCACGCCGTTTTTTTTAATTATTTATTTATTTATTTTACTGCACAGTATAGACACGCCCACCGGCTGCTGTGATTGGGTGCAGTGAGACACCTGTCACTCAGCGTGGG
The DNA here is from genome assembly GCF_048569485.1 of Anomaloglossus baeobatrachus. Taxonomy (NCBI): domain Eukaryota; kingdom Metazoa; phylum Chordata; class Amphibia; order Anura; family Aromobatidae; genus Anomaloglossus; species Anomaloglossus baeobatrachus. The sequence goes on from NC_134358.1 coordinate 491,666,900, forward strand.
GGCGTGTCTCACTGCAACCAATCATAGGCGCCTGTGGGCGTGGAAAGCATGGAATATGAGATGGCTGTGTGCAGAGCACAGCGCGCCCGCCGGTATAAAGGCTCGGTCACGCTGTGCAGGCCGGCCAATCACTGCAATTCCACAACTAACAGGGCTGTGGCATTGCAGTGGTCTGCCAGCCAATCCCTGCATGAGGGCTGGCTCTCAAAAGAGCGCCAACATGCAGGGATGAAGACCACGAGTACAGCACAAGTATCGCGAAATTACTCGGTACCCGCCGAGTAGCCCGAGTACAGTGATACTCGTGCGAGTACCGAGTAGTAACAAGCATACTCGCTCATCACTAATCCTTACTATTTGTAGTGCCAAGTTCTTTTTACATTATAATAGAGTATGTCAGAATTAAAATAGTAGAAAAACTGAAGTATAGTATGGTCCTTACCCTTAAATTCTTAAAGACAGTTTTACAATTGTGTGCATTAAGCCTAATTTTCACATTGGCCACTGGGGCTTTTTTAAATTCTTAACTTGCTGTTGTTTCAGGAAATTCACAAGTACATTGGAAGCAATGAATATACTCAGACTGTATCTTTTGTATCGAAGCATCTAATGAGCGTGTGCAAAGGACACTGTGAACTGAGAGAGTAGGGACAGCTATGACATTGCCTATTACGATTGGTAGTCCTGTATTATCAGCTGTGTATAGAGGTGTTATCAGTCATTATAATCAATGTTATATCAATTTATATCAATCCAAAAAAATGGAGCAGTATATTGTTTGGTGCAAAAATCCTTCTTAAACCAGTCTCACCCAGTTCTAGCAATGCAACAAAAATAATGCAGCTAAAAAAAAAAAGGGAGCACTCAGCATAAAGTGGAGAAAAAAATAGCCTTTATTGGCCCATAGGATACAGCAACGTTTCAGTCACAATGTGACCTTTGTCCAGCGGTACCGTATATATATATATATATATATATATATATATATATATATACACACACTAGCTGTAGTACCAGGGCGTTGCCCGGGATTGTAACTGTCTCTCTCCCAGTCTCTGTCTGTGTGTCGCTGTCTCTCTCTCTCTCTGTCACTTTCCCTGTCTGTCTGTGTCTATGTCTCTGTCTAACTACTTCTATCTCTGTCTGTATTTGTATCAGTCTATTGGTCTCCATCTCTGTGTCTGTCTCTCTCTATCTCTGTGTCTGTCTCTATGTGTGTGTCTGTCTGTCTCTTTCCCCGTCTGTCTCTTTTCCGTGTGTTTTGGTCTGTCTCTTTCCAGGTCTGTTTCTTTCCAGGTCTGTCTATTTGCCGGGCTGTCTCTTTGCCGGGCTGTCTCTTTGCCCTGCTGTCTCTTTGCCCGGCTATCTCTATGCCAGGCTGTCTCTTTCCCCGGCTGTCTCTTTGCCCGGCTGTCTGTTTCCAGCTGTCTCTTTCCCGCTCTGTCTCTTTTCCGCTCTGTCTCTTTCCCGCTCCGTCTCTTTCCCGCTCCGTCTCTTTCCCGCTCCGTCTCTTTCCCGCTCCGTCTCTTTCCCGCGCCGTCTCTTTCCCGCTCCGTCTCTTTCCCGCTCCGTCTCTTTCCCGCTCCGTCTCTTTCCCGCTCCGTCTCTTTCCCGCGCCGTCTCTTTCCCGCTCCGTCTCTTTCCCGCTCCGTCTCTTTCCCGCGCCGTCTCTTTCCCGCGCCGTCTCTTTCCCGCTCCGTCTCTTTCCCGCTCCGTCTCTTTCCCGCTCCGTCTCTTTCCCGCTCCGTCTCTTTCCCACTCCGTCTCTTTCCCACTCCGTCTCTTTCCCACTCCGTCTCTTTGCCTGGCTGTCTCGTTGCCCGTCTGTCTCTTTCCAGGGCTGTCTCTTTGCCCGTCTGTCTCTGTCTGTGGCTGTCTTTTTCTGTCTCTCTTTATCCGTCTCACCACCTACATCTTTTTACCTCACACATAAGCTTCTTATACTAACAGTTTATTTTGTTCCTATAGCAACCACCGACAGTTGCTATTTATAGCCTGCAGCTCCCAGCTCCATTCAGTTTAATGGCTGCAGGTTTTTTGTAGAGTAATTGGAAATCACGGGGTTAAATTTTCCCGCCCAAACATAGTCTATGACGTCCCCTGAGTCACATGGAGTGTCTGTGCAAAATTTCGTGATTGTACATGCGACTGTGCGGATTCCTTTAGCGGACATACACACATACACTGAGCTTTATATAATTTTATATATATATATATATATATATATATATATATATATATATATATATATATAAATTATATAAATATGATGATAATGGTTGTTATTATTATTACTGTTATTATTATTATTATTATTATCATCCTGCCTCTGCTGATAACGAGCCTGCTGAAAACTCTTCCTGAAAGTTCAGGGTATGGGAGTCTAAAAAAGTCTCAGTGACCGGTGTGAAAATTGCAAGATGACAAATTTTGTTGTTTTTCTTAAAAAAAGATCAAGATATAAAAATAAACTTTTCCAATAAAAAGAAAAAAAAGTGGAACAGAAAATCTGATTTAAACAATTGGTAATTTTCTAAAGAAACTTTCCCTTTGTAGTAAATTAATTTGAAGCACGTATTTTTGATTTGTAATAAGTATGCAACCACACGTATTATTCATGAAATGTACATACATTGCACTATATACAGTATGTCCAATGTATGGAATCTAAAATATGAAAAAATATAGCATTGTACTTATTAGTATTAGATGAATCAGCCATTTCCAACTATTCCAAAATTGCAGGAAAATACCTAAGTAGCTAAATTATGCAGGACCACTGCCAAACACGGGCATTGTTCAAGAGCGCATTTTTGGATGAATTCCCACTTTGCACTAGGAAGGCAGCTGTACTCCAGGTGCAGAGGGGGAAGGGAAAGGTACAATAAAGGATTTACCAGTAATTATTCACCAGTAATTCACAGAAAACAAAAGAAATATTCCCAGAGCTCGTAGAGGAAGTGTTCTAGTAGATGTCTGCTTCAATAGTCACTTACTGATGTGCACATGATAAATAACACTTGACTGCGAGCTAGTAAAGTGCATTTCTGTTGTCTCCAAGTACGGCCTTAACCCTGTCAGGATCATGTCCGGTTGGCTTTATATTTAGGCTAATTTCCTATGATAACGATGCAGCCACTGGGCCAATATTACGGTCACAAATTCTGGCCTAACCACAGTCTAATTGGAAGTAACAGTTCACATGATGGTGTTAGTTTGGGTTGAGCCACAGGTTTCAGTCTTAATATTGATAAAATGTGTCTATATTACATTTATGTGAAATTGGCCTTAAATGTCACACATTTCCAGGACTAGACACAATAAGTGATGTAAATTGCCAGCACTTTTCCTGGTTTGTAAGGTATTAGGTCAAGTTTACATTTGCTATAAAATCACCAAATATGTTGTGCAAATGATACTTGTTGATACTGCCCCTTAGTGATTGCAGCTTAGTGACTACCCCTTAGTGTCTGCCTCTTGGTGATTGCCCCTTAGTGACTGCTCCTTAGTGACTACTGCTTAGTGACTGCCCATTGGTGACTGCCTCTTTGATGAATACTCTTTGGTGATTGCCCCTTGGTGGCTGCCCATTAGCAAATGCCTCTTAGTGACTGCACCTTGGTGACTGCCCATTAGTGATTGCCCCTTGATGGCTGCCCCTTAGTGATTGCACTTTAGTGATTGCCCCTTAGTGACTGCCCCTTGAGGACTTCCTGTAATGCCTGCCTGGATCAAAAGACTCAGATGGGATGTAATGGACAGGCTAGAGGGAAGCCACTCACCAAGCAGGACCCCCAGAACCCTGAAACCCTTTAACCCATATACAGGGATTTGGAATTACACAGGGCCTTGGAGATCACTATCTGTAGAAGGTTGCAGTCTGATGAGAGTAGTCGTCAGGCAGGGTCAAACCAGGAATAGCAGAACAGGGACAGAATCGGCAGGCAAGGACATAATCAGAAAACGTAGCAGAGGTCAAATGCGGATTGGGCAGCGAGGTACAAAAACAGCAGGCAGACGGATAGTCAGAAAACACGCAGAAGTTAGCACACAGGAATCACAAAACAGTATAGGGCGGATCAGGAGCCAGGAAATCAGAACTATCTCTGGCAGAGGTCAGCAGACAAGAGGGGAACTAAGAAGGGTGTGGTGTCTTCCCATTAGCTGTAGCTTAAGGTTGCCAACTTCAGCTGGAAGACACACGCCACCCACAGTCAGCCAGTGGTACTGCAGATCCCAAGATAACCCAGCCCAGTGGATGATCGGAGCCGGCGCCCACCGGTGTCACTGGCATTGACTCCTCTCCCATCACCAGCACCATCCACGGCAGGAACACGGCGTCGCCTGGCGATCGGAGCAGAAGTCGCTGGAGCTGACTCCGGTGGGGACGAAACACTTCCCATTAGTGACTGCCCTTTGGTGACTGCCTCTTGAGGACTTCCCCTTAGTGACTGCCCCTTGGTGACTGCCTCTTGAGGACTTCCCCTTAGTGATTGCCCCTTAGTGACTGCCCCTTGGTGACTGCCTCTTAAGGACTTCCCCTTAGTGACTGCCCCTTGAGGATTTCCCCATACTGACTGCCCCTTGGTGACTGCCTCTTGGTGACTGTTCCATGGTCATTGCCCCTTAGTGACTGCTTCTTGGTGACTACCCGTTAGTGACTGCCACTTGATGACTGCCTCTTAGTGACTGCGCCTTACTGATTGCCCTTTGGTGACTAACACTTCGTGACTACTCCTTAGTGATTGCCTTTTGGTGACTGCCCCTTAGTGATTGCCCCTTATGACTGCTCTTTGGTAACTGCCCCTTGGTGATCGCCCCTTGGTAACTTCCCCTTGGTGACTGCCCCTTAGTGATTGCCCCTTATTGACTGCTCTTTGATAACTTCCCCTTGGTGATTGCACCTTAGTGATTGCCCTTTGGTGACTGCCCCTTGGAAGGTCGTGGAGTTGTCGTATTTTCCTCCTAAAGACATTGATTGTATTACTGTATTGTAGTAATATTATATACCTACCAACCGCCGGCCACAAGAGGTCACTGTCCTCGCATTGATATGTTGTAATTCCCCTGTGGGCTGTAGTACCCTGTGTTTAGGGATGACAGGGATACTACTTAGCCAGGAACAGTGTGGAGTTCCTGGGCAAGGTCAGGAAATTAGTTCCTGGTAGCAGAGACTGATAGCGAAAACGTGAAAGGGCTGTGGAGCCATTGGTGTGTGTGTGGTAGAGCAGGCTCGTAACAGAGAGTAACCATGATCATCTAACAGTGTAACAGTGACACTGACGACAGGTCTGAGGATCAGGCAAGTTAGGGACACCTGTAAGAACAGTTAGAAATATGGATCCAATGTTGGTCAGCCGTAAGGAGAGGACACGTGGAACAGGGTAATGGCTCTACAAGCGGCCCTAAAGAAAAAGTACAGCAAGAGGTTGGGGTATAGTGGTCACAGTGACACACATGGACCCATGTATCTCAATATCTAGGAAGATGCAAACGATTCAGCTGTCACCCTACTCATTCGTTGTCTCTGTTGTCCTGGCCACAATGTTATCTGTAACTCTTGGAAAGTAGAATGTTTTTTCCGCTGCCTTTTTCCTGCCAAAAGATGCAGAAATGGTGCAGAGAGTTCTGCACTAAATTCTAAACATGTACACATACCCCAAAGGTCCAAAAAACAAACTGACAGGTTTAGTGACAGAAAAAATTAAAAGGTTACAGGTCTTAAAAACTGGGAGCAACTACAAACAATTTTGTTTTTTACAAATTATTTAATTTTCTTTTACAATTAAAATAATTTAAAAAAAAAACTGGTGACATTTGATACTTAATCGTACTGACCTGGAAAATCATGGTAACAGGTTAATTTTTATACTAATGATATGGTAGATTGTGTTTTCAAATCTGAAATTGTGACTGCAGAGTTTGCCTTTTTGGGACAGATGGGCTCACGCAGTTTGGTCGAAATGTGCACTAAAAATATCACACTTATGTAGAAGGGGTGAATATTATAAGATGTATAGATAGTTACATAGTTACTTAGGTTGAAAAAAGACCTAGGTCCATCTAGTTCAACCTTCCTCCACCAGTTCTACATTTGGTCACTAAGTCATTTATAACCAACAATGTTTTGTGTACTGAGGAAATCATCCAGCCCCTTTTTAAAAGCTGTTATAGTATCTGCCATTACTACCTCTTGTGGTAGGGTATTCCACAGTCTGACTGCTCTAACTGTAAAGAACCCCTTCTTATTTAGCTGTCTGAATCGCTTTTCTTCTACTTGCAGTGAGTGCCCCCTGGTCCTTAGTATTGTCTTTGGAAGAAATGTCATGTGCCAGTCCTTTATATTGACCACACACGTATTTATACATATAAATAAGATCTCCTCCGAGACGTCTTTTTTCTAAGCTAAACATGTCTAACTTTTTCAACCTGTCATCATATGATACCATTTCTTGTAGTAGTCTAGTTGCCCGCCTTTAAACTGACTCTAACTTCTGAATGTCCTTTTTAAAATGTGGAGCCCAAAACTGGATCCCATATTCCAAATGTGGCCTTACAAGTGATTTATAGAGGGGTAACGATATGTTGGGATCACGGGATCTAATCTCTCTTTTTATACACCCTAGAATCTTGTTTGCTTTAGCAGCTGCTGCTTGACATTGAGTGCTCCTGCTCAGCTTATTTGTAATGAGAATACCCAAGTCCTTCTCCTGGGTTAAGGTAGTGGGAAGGAGGAGTGACAGATAGCGAGAAAGAGAACAGGAAGGAAGGCTCAAGAGGGGATCAGTAGAGAATAGGGTTTAAGGGTGAAAAGACATGGTCTCGGTGCTAGGGCCAGTCGGGGAACCCTGAGGTATTCTCGAAAGGTCTAGAGCCTACGACTAACCCCGATATCCGTAAATTTTAGTACGTTTTTCAAAATTGCTTCAATTACAATACAATAAGTATTCTGTTTATGGCTGGCTGCATGGGGGTGGAGATCCAAACTGCCCAATTAGTGACTTCCATTGGGGTTCAGGTCAAGTCCGGGTCCCAAACTGAACTTCATCTAAAGTCTGGCTGAACCCGCCCAACCGAACTTCCACGGGTCCAGTCATCTCTACTCCTGTGTTCTCTAGGAGAAAGTGCCAACTTAAGCTGCTTTCACATCAGTGGTATTCTGTCGCAATGCCTGATCCGTCAAAAATGCGGTACAGTTCAATACAGTTTAATGGAATCACGGCAAGATAAGTTCACATGTGGTCACATGTAGTCGCATGTGACCACATGTGAACTTATCTTGCCGCGATTCCATTGAACTGTATTGAACTGTACCCCATTTGTGCCGGATCCGGCATTGCGGAAGAATACCGCTGATGTGAAGCCCACTTTGAACCTTGGCTGGTGCCTGAGCTCCAGGAGAAGAATGTCATCTTCAGACCAAAATCGGACATGTGCGATTGATATCCCTCCTGATCATCAGGCAGCCGGCACCCCCATACACATTAGGCCATCAGACAAACTTGTCGACATCAGCGGGTATAGTAGACATTGGTCTAATTTATATTGGGACCTTAAGATGGCTGCAATCATATGCTTCTGTCAGTATAAGTGTTACAGTAAGTGCCTGGCAACCATTAAATCCGCCTCACTAGTTGGCTTAGATAGGGACGTATCATTGAATGCATCGTTGAATTTGTAAGGACGCTCACTCCTAATTATCGTCCCATTTAAGCATGTAGGCAATCAACCTACGAACGAGAGAAACATTTATAATTATCAAGTGACTAATTATTTGTGATGGCTTGAAAAGAAAATCATTTTTGGCAGCACATCACTCTATGTAAACAGGTGATTTACTACCGGGCCGATAACATGATGCTATATCAAGAAAGAACATTGCATTACCAATCGTGATTGTTCTGTTCCAATCAGTCTTTGTTGGACCGTACAAACAGGCTAATAAACAAGCTCCGATTGACTTATGTACGGGTGGCACAGACAGTGACATAAGTCGCAATTCATCAAAACTATCAATTTTCACCGGAGAGGGGCATGGTGAAGTCAGACGCTTCCGATTTATATTAATAAATCTGGAGCATCTGACTCCACCATGTCCCCTCAGGGGCATCTGACAAGTGTTGTTCCACTGGACTGGACTAAGATTTCTGGAGTAAGGTACACCATAGTTTGTCATGAAGTAGACGAGCTGTGTGCTCACCGTTCTGTCACACCCCAGCTCCACCCACATTGGCAGAGCTGGGTAAAACTGTTGTGAAAACGTCAAAAACTGCAAAAATTTTGCACAACTCAGAATTAAAAATGCTGCGAACTAATACTGAATTTTATGCCAGTGTTTTAGAGTAACAGATTTGATTAATTGTGGCCTATGTCTCCGAAATGCGTAACCAAAAACACCAAAGGTCACATGGATTTATTTTGTGCATGGACCCTATTAATAATTAATAATTAATAATATGTATTTCTGCAAGAATCTTGAACCTTTACAATAAGCAGCTTTAGGTTATGGGAAAAAGGAAGTAATGTCTAAATTCAGTCACACGTTTTAGGGGTGTTTAGTTCCTAAATTATTTCATGCATTGTAATGTTTATATTGTTAATTCACATGACTTCTATCCTGTTATCACAATCATCTCTAAACTTGCTGTAAATCTGAACTCATTGGGAAAACATGTATTTATTTAAGTATTAGTCAAAATAATAATTAAAGGTGGTGCAAAAAAACAAAACAAGAATAGTCGTAATATTACAGAGGTTGGTGCAGCAGCACTGGATTCCGATACCCTAGGGCTATAATTGGTGAACTGACAGGTGTTCAACTGGAAAACCACTCAAAAAAAATATCATTTTTGGATAGGTCTGTAATGTATAGGTAGTAGTGATGAGCAAACCCGAACTGTAAGGTTCAGGGTTCATACAGGAGACCTAGAGTCTGAAGCTAAACTCCAAACATGGACTTCTTGTGGAAGTCCATTGTAGAGTTTGGGTTCGGATGTGTCAACAGTCAACAAGATTTTCGGCTGTGGGCACTTCCAGAGCCATCAAGAGATGCTGCACTCAGCGAGACCCGGGGCCCTGATGAGTGTTGTCTCACTACCTGCACCTGTGAATAGATGGCTTCACAGCTATTCACAGGCACCTGAGCTGCATTTGTGAGTTGTGGACTACGACAGAACTTTGTGGGAATATTTTTGAAAAAAAATTGGTGAACGAGGGATAGTGTGGGGAAATAAACAATTTCTTCCTCTGTCTGTCTTTTTTCTTTTTCCTTACAGAGTGTATAATGGGGTGAGTGTCTCCTAACATTTTTCCCTGTAAAATCCATTTTATCTTCAGTTTGTATGTTTTAGGGTATGTGCACACAATCAGTATTTGTCAGGCTTTCACACAATTGAGTTTCCACATGAATCCCATATCTCTGTTGACTTTCATTTTTTTGATGCATATGTTTTTGTCTCAATAAAGACAGGAAGCAAAAGAAACAAGAAGTTGACCAAACCCAAGTAAAGTCCCGCTCCTCCTACGTATTATACACTTGCACCCTGTAGTGCCTTTCATGTGACACTAAGGCGGGCTTTGCACGTTGCAACATCGGTAACAATGTGTTACCGATGCTGCAGCGATAGTCCCGCCCCCGTCGCACGTTCGATATATAGTGAAAGCTGCCCTAGCGATTATTATCGCTACGGCAGCTTTACACGCACATACCTGCCGTGCGACGTCCCTCTGGCCGGCGACCCGCCTCCTTCCTTAGGGGGCGGGCCGTGCGGCGTCACAGTGACGTCACACGGCAGGCGGCCAATTGAAGTGGAGGGGCGGAGATGAGCAGGATGTAAACATCCCGCCCACCTCCGTCCTTCTCATTGCAGCCGGGAGGCAGGTAAGGTGAAGTTCCTCGCTCCTGCGGCTTCACACACAGCGATGTGTGCGGCCGCAGGAACGAGGAACTACATCGTACCTGTCGCTCCCCCGGCATTATGGAAATGTCGGAGGCTGCAGCGATGATACGATGACGACGATTTTGCGCTCGTTCATCGTATCATCTAGGATTTACACACTACGACATCGCAAGTGACGCCGGATGTGCGTCACTTTCGATTTGACCCCACCGACATCGCACCTGCGATGTCGTAGTGTGCAAAGCCCGCCTAAAGGTTGTTTTTAGCTTTGTTTAATAAATAATTAAATAATTTTAAAACTCCGATGTACAGTCCCCCCTATTTTTGATAACCAACCAAGGTAAAGCAGACAACTGTGGGCTGATATTATCAAGATGTGAAAGGCAATCATGATTTGGTCCTTCTCAGGCTAAAATTAGCAGCATGCAGCCTCCCCAGAATTGACGCATCACATAAGATGCTCCAGTTCTGGCACTCTGCCTCGGCTCTTCCGATTGCCCTGGTGCAGTGGCAATCAGGGTAAGATTTTTTAGAGTTGATATCAGCTGTGTAATATCAACTGGCATCAAGCCCAGTGGTTAGTAATGAAAAGGTGCATCAGACATCCTCATTACTAACCCAGTAAGTAAAAGAAAAAAAACACACAAACATTTTTTATTTTAAAAAACACCTCCCAACTCTTAGGCGGGCTTTGCACATTACGACAGCGCAAGCCGATGCTGCGATGTCAAGTGCGATAGTCCCCGCCCCCATCGCAGGTACGATATCTTGTGATAGCTGGCATTAGCGAACATTATCTCTCATTATCACTCACCTGGCCTGCGACCGTCACTCTGGCCGGTGACCTGCCTCCTTCCTAAGGGGGCGGGTCGTGCGGCGTTATAGCGACGTCACACGGCAGGCGGCCAATAGCGACGGAGGGGCGGAGATGAGCAGGATGTAAACATCCCGCCCACCTCCTTCCTTCTCATTGCAGCCGGGAGGCAGGTAGGAGATGTTCCTTGCTCCTGCAGCTTTACACACAGCGATATGTGCAGCCGCAGGAACGAGGAACTACATCGTACCTGTCTCTGCACCGGCATTTTGGAAATGTCAGAGTATACACCGATGATATGATAACGACGCTTTTGCACTCGTTAATCATATCATCTAGGATTTACACACTACGATGTCGAAAGTGACGCCGGATGTGCGTCACTTTCGATTTGAGCCCACCGACATCGCACGTGCGATGTTGCAACGTGCAAAGCCACGCTTAGGGTGCTTTCATACTGCGTTCCTCTCCCCATTCAGTGGTCGGGGCTTCTGCCTAAACCCCCCACAAAATAGGATTCGGATGCATGCGCCAATGGGGCCATTTATTATAATGGTGTAGACGGAGTCACCTTGTGCTCTGTCTTGCACCATTTTCAGGGAATATACACTTACTGGAGGCAGACACCCAGGCGTAGTAGACTGCATGGCTGTTTATCAATATTAGTGGGGACCCCACATCGTTTTTCTCTTTTATTTATTAGGTTAAACAAGGCTAAAAACACCCCATAGTGCTACATGAAAGGCACTAAAGGGTGCAAGTGTATAAATCCTGCTCTAATCTAAGCTCTCTCTAATATATCAACTCTAACTGAACTGCAGTGCACTGAGCTTCGCACCCCTGAGTCTCTTAAAAGATCCGATTATACGATGCAACTGGCCAATCACATTAATACTAGTAGCCAACATGGGTACGGCATTACTGTGTATGGCAGGTAATCCCTGCATGTTGATTGGCTGTCTAGCAGCCGCAAAACATATGGGGCAGGGACTTGAGCTTAACACAAAAGTACTCCGATGCTTGATTGAGTATTGAGCACGCTTGCTCATCACTAGCCATGTTCATCTTTTCATCATTTCTTTTTTAAAGTCTCTGTTTTATGTGTTAATTTTTTTTGTGTGTTTGTTTTTATTGTTTGTCACTGTGTCTGGGGTCTAGACTTTCTAGATATTTTTGCCCCATTCATTAATTGCAATTTTTCAAAACGTTGCGCAATTTTGTGTGTATGTGTGTGTTTGTTTTTATAGTTTGTCACTGTGAGTGGGGTCTAGACTAACCAGATGCCTCATTCATTACTTGCAATTTTTCAAAAAGTTGCAAAATTTTTGCCCTCCTGTCCCCCCCTGGAGTGTTCAGCAGAAATTTTTGAGCATTTTCTGCACTTATAAGTCACAAATAAAGGCTAAAGACAAAAATAAAGATTCGTATCCCTGCCCTTATATCAGGCCAAGCAGACCGGCTTATTGGCACTGCTCCCTGGTACGCTGCATCCCGGGGACATGGTCCGTCATTCCTACTTTCCATTGTAATATTATGTGAGAGTTTATTGAGTTATTGGACTGTATTGTTTGTCAGCCATTTGAGACATAAAAGCCAAATCTTCAGAGCTGTCTTCAGGGCTGATCTTCTCCACAAGAAAAAAAATAATAAGATATTATTATTCTGCCGACATTGCAGATAACAGGCTCCTACTCAGCTGCAGAAGGAAGTTACAGTCTGTGGTTATAACACCTGCTTATGAATTAATAGACTGTGTTTTCAGTTTCAAGTGACAGGCGCTATACATCTCTCTAACGTGGCACATTTCCAGAAGCTGTTTCGATGCTTTTCTTTTAGGCAGTTATTCATAAAAAAAAAAATCTGAAATCTACTATAAGTTCAAATATTGCAACTTGACTACTATTAGTCCATGAGATATTACACACCGAGCAATGAGAATATTAGAAAGAAAGATCTCATTCTGTGAGAATGTCCCATCAAGAAAGGAAAATTCTATTTGACTTTTTTACATTTTAGTATTTTTCATAAAATATTAAAGGTGATGTCGGTCTTTGTGAATTTGGTTTATTTGGCTTATTAAAAAAAAAAAAACACAAAAAAACTCAAAAACCCTTGACCAGTAGAATTGCAAGAACTTAGATTAATCAGAACTACTACCATAGTAAAATGGAAGCTGCTGAGCTTTGTTCAAGAGTTACTGGGGAAATACTATTTATCAGTGGAGTAACTTGAAGTTTATTGGCCATGTTGCAAAATCTCCAACTGGCCCCCAACTATCACAGATCTTTAATAGTGATGAGTGAGCACTGCCATGATCGAGTGCTCGATACTCGTAACAACTAGTGATGAGTGACTGAGGACTACTATGCTCGAGTGCTCGATACTCGTAACAACTAGTGATGAGCTAGCACTACCATGCTCGGGTGCTCGATGCTTGTAACTAGTGATGAGCGAGCACTACCATGCTCGGGTGCTCGGTGCTTGTAACTAGTGATGAGTGAGCACTACCATGCTCAGGTGCTCAGTGCTTGTAACTAGTGATGAGTGAGCACTACCATGCTTGGGTGCTCGGTGCTTGTAACTAGTGATGAGCGAGAACTACCATACTTTGGTGCTCGATACTTCTAATGAGCGATCAGACACTCGGATGGGCAAGTCTTGAGTGTAATGCAAGTCAACGGGGAACTCGGGCATTTTTCTGGGACATGTTCAGGAAAATGGCTTGAGTTCCCATTGACTTCCATCATACGCGGGTACTCAAGTCGCACCCATCCAAGCATCTGACTGCTTGTTACGAGTACTGAGCAGCTGAGCATCACTAGTCTTTAATAGTATTGCTCTTTTCATGTGGGCCAAAGTAACCTTTTGAACCCCCTAGGTATCAGGGCCGTGTGTGACTGCAAGCCCACTACTTGGACAACCCTTACTCATTCCCCTTGTTTGCCCCCGTAAAAATAAATAAACCTATACTCTCCTCTGGTGTGGCCGTGGCTCCAGTGATGTCTGTAGCCGCGTTCCCGGGTCCCAAGTGATATTGTTATGACACATGGACCCTACAACCAATCAACACCAGCTTCCTTCTCCCCGTTTTCGGAAAATTGAGCAGGAAGTCAGTGCAGCGCTAACATTCTGCTCAACTGTCCGACAGTGGGGAGACAGACGCTGGGTACTGATTGATCGCGGGGCTTGCTTGTCATAACAATGTCAATGTCAACTAACGCAGCTTCAGACATCGATGGAACCATGGCCACACTGGTGGTGAGAATAGGCTTATATATTTTTACGGGGGAAAAGAAGGGGAATGAGTAGGGGTTGTCCAAGTAGTGGATATCCCCTTTAACATTAGAGGCAAACAGACTCTGTTACAAAGCATATCACTTAAACTGTTTGGGATTTAAGGGTACGCTCACACGAGCATTGAAATCGGACGAATGCAATGCAAGAAAATCTCGCATTGCACTCTGACCAATGTTAGACAATGAGGGCGAGCAGTTGGTCAACTATTCTCGTATACAGATTCTGGATGCAAGAAAAGGAGCAGCATGCTGCGATTTTCTGCGGGAGCTGTATCTCTCGCACCCATTCAAGTGAATGTGTGCCGCCCCTGCAGCGGTCGAACATCTCGGATCCAAGGGTGTTTGCTCGTGGCTCGAGGGTCTCTGGACTCGGGGGCTAGGGGCCACACTCAAATGAAGAAAGGGAGTATTTACAGGGAAAGATATAGATAGTTTGTGACGCCACCAATGGTGTGCGGTAATAGGGAGTACCGCCGCTGCCGTTGGGAGTACCCAGGGTGATGGAGTGGGGCAGCTAGATGACGTTACCCTCCACAGGTAGGGAAAGGCCCCGGGACCCCGGATGGTGGGATGGGGTTGCAGGGGGAGCGCAGACTCGCTGGTTGCAGGGGTTAATCAAGTACTCACTCAGCAAGAAAGTAGACACTAATAACGTAGTAAACCAAATCTCTGGGTGCCGCTGCCCTCTTGGGGAGCTCGTCCGGGTCCCGTCCCCTGCAGTACTGCCTGGTGGTCTGTGGCCTGCCTCCTTGCACCGTATTTTAGAGAGTCCTTTGTGGCCCATCAGTTTGGAGCTTTCCGGGCCCCACTCCCTGCTATGAGTAGCAAGGGGAGCTTGCTCTCAGGAGCTCACGCTTGGGATTTCAGTGGGCTGCTTTGCTTGGAAAGCCCTATCCCCCTCGTTGCGCTAGTGCCCCCGATCTCTGAGCTTCGTGGGAATAGTCCATATAGGCCCTGTCCTCCGCAGGTTAATTGCCGGGTTGCTTAAAGCTTCTCCCCGACCTAGTGTCCTTGTACCCCGACGTGCCTTCGGTCCCAGCCCGGCTATTGAACTGCAGCTGCTGGCTATCCTCCAAGACTAGCCAAGCACCCAGTCACAATCTCCCGCGACCGGGTCTCCGACTCCTCCGGGTCCACCGTCTGCAACCTAGTCTCCTTTTCCCCTGGGAGCTCCAACTCCCAGCTTCTTCGAACTCCTCACTGCTCGAGGGCTACTTCTGTTCTCAGGGGAGCTACTACTCCCAGCTCCTCACTCACTGGGAGCTACTTCTGTTCTCCTTGCTCCCCTGGAGCTAACTGACTTGTCACCTCCCACCTCCCTGCCTGACCCCTAGGTGGGCGGCCCTATTCCAGCTTAAGCAGCCCACTGGTGTGCCTGACAGGTGTGGTGAGAGGTGTAACTAGGATTTGTGAATGCTGGTGGAGGCAGTACCGCAAGATGGGGACCCAGAACCAGGGGGGGTTGAGACCTGCACGAGGAGAGAAAGATTATGCAGAACCCTCTGATGACCTAACTAGTCCAGGGCGTCACAAATGGGTGCAAGAGATACATCGGACTGCACTCGGATATTATCCCAGTGCAGTGTGATATACGCACAGGTTGACAATGGAGGAGATGGGGAGATTAACCCCCTCCCTCTCCTCCGCAGCGCCCGTCCTCAGCTTCGCAGCTGTTACCTGATTGCAGGATCGGGTCACAGTCACATGACACTCGGCTCAGGCTCGCAGCAGAGCCTGATCCGGGGGACATTAGCATATCACATCAAATGCCATATGCTCATGTAAGTCAAGCCTAAAGCAGATTTACTGAAGAACACTTTAGTAATGGACCCAGGGAGGTGAAAAGGAAAAATTATATCCACCTTGTGGACCTTCGATGGTACTCTGTACTAAGGGTTGCTCAGATAAAGGGTGAACGCTACATTTATTCAGTGGCCGCTGATTGAGTATAGGGCTCATGTGTTGCCACCCTCCCAAGTATGATGATGGCGGAGGACACAGCGCTGTGTAAAGAACTGCGGTGATTATCTGGGAGGTTTGTTTGTTTTTGCTTTTCACCTGAACTGGGCTCATTAATATGGGATGGTAGTAATTGCTAATGTGCAGAAAAATGTGTTTAACAGAAAATCCAATGGTTAAAATTCAGACATCAAATGCTATGTACAAAAGGTGATAAGAAACAATACAATGTCGATCTACACAGTTCAGATGAGAACCATTCTTAATCATGATTAAGGATGGTTTTAATCTGAAACGCGTAAATCTACATTGTTTTTATGGACATTTGTACATGACATTTGAGGTCTAAATTTGTGGTTCTCATCTGAACCACGTAGATCTACATTGTTTTTATGGATATTCGTACATGACATTTGAGGTCTGAATTTTTGGTTCTCATCTGAACCACGTAGATCTACATTGTTTTTTATGGACTTTTGATACATGACATTTGATGTCTGAATTTTAACGTTTCACTGCTCCGGAGTGTTGGAGTTCCTGTTGAGGGTGACTCTTTCTATATATTACATTGTATCTTCATGACAAGTTTTGGTTGTAGGACAAGTTATATTTTTCATTTTTACCACTGCAGTCTTCACAGCAGCAGGAGTCCGACTGTAATCCACCTCCAGATTCCTGCTGCAAGTGACACTTTGGCAGTATTCACTTGCAGTAAATAAATATAGTAGTCCTGTGCCGCTGAAGTATTTTTGCTGTTTCTTTTACAAGATGCTCCCCTTTCCCTGATATATTGATTATGCAGCGGTCTATCGCCGAAAAAAACATAATTCTGGTTGTTTGATTTTTTTTTTTCTCATAATTTTCACCGATGAGATTAATACATTTTACATTTTGATAGGTTGAATGTTTCTGAATGCAACAATACCAAATATATGTTTGTTTGTTTGTTTTTTTTTCATTGTTTTATTTTTATTAGGGCAAAATATTTACTTTTCCTCTTAGGGTATTTGAAAGTGCAATCATATTAACCGCTTGTGCTGTCCACAGAAATCCCAAACTCCTATGACTCGCAGCCGGCATTCACAGGAGGATCATAATGACAGACACAGGGGTCATCAGCTAATGATGTCACGGGTGCACCGATGGGAGCCGGGAATGGGGTTAGTTTATTACAAGGGATGGAAGTTCTTCCATTGATGAGAGGTTGGAAAAGTTGGGCTTATTTGGTTTTAAAAAAAAAAAAGACGTGTCAGAGGAGATCTCATTTATATGTATAAATACATGTACTGTATGGTCAATACAAAGGACTGGTGCATGACTAATTTCTTCAAAAGACCAAATGAAAGACCAGGGGGCATTCATTACGGGTGAAAGAAAGGAGATTCTGGCAGCTTAATAGAAAAGGGTTCTTTACCAGTGGTGTAACTACAGTTTGATGGGCCCGGAGCAAAGTTTGCAGCCTCCATAGTCCTCCATGTAGTATCATGCAGCCCCTATAGTCCTATATGCATTATAATACAGCTCCCATAGTCCTGCATGTATAATAATGCAGCCCCCATAGTCCTCCATATATTATAATGCACCTCCATAGTCCATTTATAATGTATCCCCCATAGTCCTTCATGTATTATGCAGCCCCCCCCCAAAAAAAATAAATATAAAAAAATACATAAACCAGTACTTACCTCTCTTTGTTCCCCCACTGCTCCGGTCAGAGCGTCCTGCAGGTCGCAGTAGTGACGTTACCATGCTCCGCTGCTCTGAGATAACGAGCACAGGTACACGGGGAGCATGATCAAGGATGGAGTAGACTGCTCTGCTCCCTCTTTCATCATTGCTTTGTGCGATGATGGGCGAGGTCCCGCAGGTGATGAGCCCCGGGGCTGGTGTTGCCACCGGGTCTCCCTGACTCATGGGCTCCATAACGGCTGTGTGGTCTGCTGCTATTGGCGCTACGCCACTAAACAATGCAGCTCCTCTTTCACTGAGGGGACCCAGCTGCTTCTCTGCAGGGCGGGCACCGGGTCCCTAACCCTGCCAGACCCCATCACGGTGGCGATCTTGGCGACCGTGATCGTTATGCCTCTGTTCTTTATAGTTAAAGATCTAGTCAGATTGTGGAATGCCCTACTACAAGAGGTAGTAATGGCCGACGCTATAACAACTTTTAAAACAGGGCTGGATGATTTACTCAGTACACAACATTTTGGGTTATAGATAATTTAGAGACAAAAATTGGTGGAGGAAGGTTGAACTTGATGGACCTCACTATTTTTTTTTAATAAGTCTAATTGAAGAAAATTGTTCCGTGTAATATCAGTTTTTTCACGAGCTGCACTCGGACCAATAATACGCTAGTGTAGACGTATCCTATACTAGGTGGCAGCCCGGCTGTTGTACCCCGGCTGTAATCGATACTGCTACACACGACCATGCCGCTACAGGAACTGTGACTCTGCTCTCTGGTATTAAAATGCGTCAAGACCGAGCTGTTTGGAGAAACCGTGCATTTTTTTGCCATCACACACGTTTATTCTTCTGGAAGGGATTACACAGATTAGCAGGGGACTCACTGAGAGAGAATGACTAGCAGCAATCACCTAGGTGTGTGAGGATGATGTACCGCACGACATGGAAGCTGATAAAGGGTGGATCTTCTTTAAACTATCCTAAAAGCACTTTTTTTTTTTATTATAAGGAGGTAATGATATATTAATTGAGGATCTCCTCCTTTGTTATTAACAAGTGTGATTCAGGTCAGGGAGTGGAGTTTCATTGTAGAGCTTTGGGAGCAATCAAATAAAGTCAGAACAAATAACCTTTCGATTGTAAAATATATTAATATAGGAGACTAAGCGCAACAAATAAAACCAATCATTCAGTAATTGATCTGGGATTTATTTACAATAATGTGACCACTAGGTGTCACTCTATTCATAAATTCTATTCCAATAATTATTTTTTTTTACAAAAAAATAGACATTTTCTAAAAGATATTACACATAGGAGGCGATTTATCAACTTCTTTGCACCCGTATTTTGGAATTAAAGGAAATCTGTCAGTAACATAGACCTTCACAAACCACATATATGGGAATACAGGTCTTAGAAAGCTAAATCCATGGATGACTCTATATTATCTATTTATTGCTGCATTCCCTAAACTATGGAATTCAGGCGTTTCGTGATTTGGGCGTGACAAAGGACTTAACAATCCATTGCCTTCTGAGCTTGTTGACTCACCCAGTACCAACCTCTTTAGCCTGTATGATATAACTCAAGGGAAGCCAGGAAGGAAGTCAGATAGTGACTCACTATTAGTGAGCTATAAGTAAAACTAAAGAGGCTGACAACATGATTTCCACAAGCCGACATCTTCACTAGCTCCCGGAAGTATCGCACATACGCACTGCTCATTTAGGCTGCATCATTGAGCCTCAGAAGCAGTGTACATGAGCCATCTTCTCTGCTTCTGTGACGCCCTGGCAAAACCAGGTAGTCACACACTAGGCCCCCGTATAACACCTTCCCTCACCTAGGTCACATACAGTTGACCTGAAACCCTAGTCACCCCCCTCAGGGCTAGACAGGCACACCAGTGGGCGGGACCAGGCGGTTAGGAAATGCCCACCTAGGGGTATAGACAGCCCGGGGCAGGAAAACAGTCGAAGTCAAGCAGTCAAAGTCTGAAGTTCAAGTTGAATGGTGCCAGGGTCGGAGCCCTGGTGCCTTGGCTAGGTGGCAGACGGTGGTCTCCGTCAGAAGGAGACGGGAAGACGGCTCGGCAGATCCGAGGTGGACCGGTTACAGGGTTGGAGCCCGCCGGTACCGACACTGGAGACCCGACCGGAAACCGTGCGCAGAGGGGGTACTCGGACCCTGAAGCCAGGACCGGGACCAATGGCCTAGCTAATCAACCGATTGAGGGCAGGATTTTAGGTCCTGTCCCAACCAAAGTCCCAAAAGCAGACAACCACCCACAGAGAGGGATAGGGCAACCGCCAGGGCCCATAGATCCCACGGGTCAGCGTCAGCGGGCACGGCTCCTCAGGTACACAACAAGTCGGGAGCGGACTCCCGTGTTCCATACCGGGAAGTCTAAACACACAACCAAAACTAGTGCAGAGGAGAAGACGGTGACCATCAGCCCGGGTGGGGGACCAGAGTACAACCGGCCGTGGCGGCCGGCCACCAGCACCTTGGTTTACCAAAAGACTCGTGTGATTCATTTAATTGTGAGTAACCAAACATCCCCTGGTACATCCGGGCGCGCAAGCCCGTGCCATCGCCATACCCTGCACAGAGACACTGGGCCCCGGGACAACCATCCCTACCCTCGGAGGGGTTAACATCCGGCTGTCACTACATCTCCCCTGGGTATCCCACAACAGAAGCGGTTTTGTCCCACTTCACCACACATCGTGGGTGACGTCACAAACTGAATACGGCCAAGGCCGTACAACTATGTTCCCCTTTTGATTCGGCGTGTCTGCATGACCCCCGGGTCCGGAGGATCCCTCGAGCCACACAGCGGGTCCGGATCCGAGCAGCCCAGCTGCTGCGGGCGTGGGGGTGGCACACGTCCGGTCATGCGCAGTGCTCCTAATGAAGCCGGGAAGCGTCCACTCTGCTTATGTGGCACAGTGACACGGCCGACATACGTGAGATTTACATTAGCTGATGGTGATACCGGCTGGTGGAAATCATGTTATCACGCCCACAGGGGCATGATAGCAAGGAAAAAGGCCCGACTATTCTGGGAAAACAATGCTCCATCGACTAGTTAAGGCCATAATTAGCATAGGCAAAGCAAGGTTTATAAGTCTTTTTTTAAAGACCTGAATATGAGCCCAGACACCAAACACCATATAAGTCAATGGGGACCCGAACATGTCTCCTGTAAAATGGTGTTAGTAAGGGCTCAGGGGCTGCAAAGCAGGTGAATTATACTTACAGAGTCTCCTGTGCTGCTATCACACTGCTTCCTGGTCCAATCATTAGCTCTCATACATATTCACTGTATCCCCGCCCACCCCAGTGTCTGTGATTGGTTGCAATTAGGCTGCCGGCATGCCAGCGTCTGTGATTGGTTGCAATTAGGCTGCCGACATGCCAGCGTTTGTGATGCTTGTGGAGTGTAAAAATTAATAAATAATTGGTAAAAAATGACATAGCATCCCCCGTATTTAGATATCCAGTGCAGATAAAACAGACGGCTACAGATTCCAGCCACAAGCTGTGTGTGTTATATTGGCTGTGTATCAAAATACGAGGGGCTCCATGCAGCTTTTATTTTCCCTCATATTTGGTATCGATGAGTTCAGAAATGTCAGCTCTATCAAAAGAAAAAATCAATTAATCTAATCGGTAAACAGAGTAACAAAAAAAGCCAAAATGCCAGAATTACGGGTTTTTTTGGCCACCGCAACATTGTAATAAGAGGCAATCCAAACATCACATCTACCAAATAATTGGGTTTGCAAAAATGTCAGCTTTAGGGTGCAAAAAATAGGCCATCACATAACCCCAGATCCCGAAAAATGAGAATGTTACGTGTCTTGGAAAATGGCAACAAAAGTGCCATTTTTGGAGGGACAAATTTCTGAACTTTTTTCAACAATTAAATAAAAAAATTCTCGTACTGACCTGGGGAATCATACTGCCAGATCAATTTTACTATATAGTGAACATTGCAAATAAAAAAACACGAAAAACCCCAATTGTTTCATTGCACTTTTTTGCAATTTCACTGCACTTGGAATTTTTTTCCCCGTTTTCCGCACAGTATATGATCAATTCTTTCTTTCAAAAGTACAACTCGTATCACAAAACATAAGCCCTCATACAGCTATATTGATGGAAAAATAAAAAATTATTGCTCTTGGGGGAAGGGGAGGAATAAAAGGAAAATCGCAGGGTAGTAAAGGGGGTAATATACTCGCCTACCGCTGTCTTCTCCGGGACTCAGAGCTGTTCTGCTACTCTTCTCAGTGATGTCACCACTCTTCAGACTCTCAATGTAAGTCTATAGTGCCTCATACTAAAGGCTGCTTTCCACGCAACAACATCGCTAACAAGATGTCGCTGGGGTCACGGAATTCGTGACGCACATCCGGCCTCGTTAGTGACGTTGTTGCATGTGACACGTACGAGCGACCGCTAACGATCCAAAATACTCCCCACATCATTGATTGTTGACATGTCGTTCATTTTCAAAATGTCGTTGATCTTCTGGGACCCAGGTTGTTCGTCGTTCCTGAGGCAGCACACATCGCTATGTGTGACACCCCAGGAACGACGAACAACAGCGTACCTGCATCCTCTGGCAACGAGGTGGGAGTGACCTTCATGCGGCTGCTCTCCACCCCTCCGCTTCTATTAGATGCCTGCCGTGTGACGTCGCTGTGACGCCGCACAAACCTCCCCATTAGAAAAGAGGCTGTTCGCAGGCCACAGAGACGTCATTAGGAAGGTAAGTACGTGTGAAGGCGTACCTCCGATATTGTAAAAGGCGGGAAAGGAAGGGAGAAACAGCTAGAGAGGTGAAAGAGAGAGGAGTGAAGTAGTGGTAGAGGAGCAGACTGACCATGTCCGGGTACGTGGCCCGGGCACCGAGAGCAAGGTTGGCAGATGGTGGTGGCCGTCTGCAGGAGAGGCCGATCGACGCGGAACCGTAGGACCGGGGACGGGTGGTGGCCCGCCGGTACCGAACCGGGGAGCGAAGAGAAGCCAGCACAAACCGGCAGGGCCTGTGGACCCCGACCAGGCTTGGAGTCACCGTTAAACAGGTCAAATCCGTTAGCGACCGGAACTTCCGGGGTTTCCTAGCAGCAAAGACCCGATTGAAGGCAACCGTCCAGACAGAGAAAGGGAAATACAGCTACCGCCACAGCTAGAGTTCCCAGGGCCAGAGCCTGCGGGCAAAAGGGGCTCCTCCGGCACATATCCAAGCTGGGGAGCGGGTTACCGGTGGGAAGCCATCGGGACCGAAGATACACAACAGGTGCAGGGAAAGGCAGCCACCACCAACCTTCCGGGAGTAACCACAGCAGCCGGCTGCGGGACCCGTCCATCCAGCCGTTTGTTTTACCGGAGACTCTGTATCCATTCTTGGCTGAGTGAGTACCACCGTGCCATCTGGCACCGCGCTGCCCCCGCGACCCTGCACCTCGCCAACCCTGCCTCCCCGACACCTCACCGGGCCCCGGGACCACCAACCCCCCCTACCCACGGAGGAGAGAGAAACATCCCGGCTGCTCCCTGTCATCGCTCCCGGGATCCCTGTCCAGAGCAGCGGTGGTGTCCCAATCTCACCACAAACCGTGGGTGGCGTCACGGACTAACTCCCCAAACCCAAACTACCCCCTTTCACTCACGGGCGAGGAGCGCCGCTCGAGTCCCCGGATCCGGCCCACCGCTCGAGACACCGAGCAGCAGCAGCAGCAGCGCCGGACCCGAGCGTGGTGAGTGCAGCGCCCTCCCCGCCCGCGACAGTAGTCCTTAGAGAATTAAAAAGCTCAGCTTGAAAATACCGGAGCATGTCTCATCTATTTCCTGCTTCATTTTTATGTATTAGGAGCATTCACCTATTTCAGAATTTTAATTTTATTTTTTTTTCTCTATTTAGGCCAATATCTCAATTGTCTAGTCATTTTATCTGCATTTCAGACAATTAGAACTTGCTAATGGAAATCCTGTCTCTGGGAACAGACTGTGCTGCCTGGCGAGCGAGGAAGGTGTGAAGCAGCAGCACTGACTGACGTCTGGAGGGTCCTTCTAGGTAACCATCACAGTAAATACAGACATGAAATAGGTCATCTTCTGAATGAAGCCGCTATTTACCGTCATTTTCACTTGTTATTACTTAAGTGGAACAGACTGTGGAGAACATGGGAAATGTGTCATCAATTCACGAGGAGCGACCTGGTTTTCAATGATAATGTCACACATGAAGTCAATAATTATTTTATGATGGTGATTGCTTACGTCTTGTCATATTATAGGATAACAGAAGCTCAAAGTAAAGCCAGGCCTTTGATACTTATGGGCTACGTAAGAAAACAGCTGGTCTATAAGTCGACGGAGAGAAAAATGGCATCGCTGAGTAGAGGGATCCAATTATCCAAAATCAGGATAATCCAAAAGCGTCAGGTTGCTTGTCAGTTTGTAGTGTGAACACATTCTGACGTCACAGTGCCAGCAGGTGTGTGCAGAGCTGAACATCGCATGACAGTGTGGTAATGTGGCGCCCCTGACCTGGTCAGTCACCACTGAGTACTGCAGCCGTGCTGGGACAGTAGTTCCAGGTAATCCTAAAGGCTGGAATAGGGTGTGTACACACAGACACATAGCAACCAGGTCTCCCACACCTTGAGAGGGGACGCTTGGGCAGACCCAAGAGGGGGCTTGCCTCCACATCTCATCAAAGGGTGCAGTGGGGGGCTGGGAGCTAGGTTGCAGCGGCAGTCAGGAAAGGAGGAGGAGCAAGCCAGTCTGAGAGAGTGAGCGCAGTTGCTGAGAGGAGCAGTCGCACACACGCTAGTCAGACCCTGCACGTGAAGTAGCTGTTAGTGTGGGAGATCGGTTACCAGCAAGTCAGTCAGAAAGACGCTGAAGGAGTCAGCTGGTCGAGTACGGGGACCTCTGGTGACTAGGCACGCACGGGGAACAGGTCCCTAGAGTGGACATCCATTTAGTGGTCTGCTAAATCCTGCAGGTGAAGGAACTAGAGGTTCCCCGCCAACCATACAGAGTCCGAGGCTCAGCAGCAACGAGGGGGCCCATAAAAGGGATCGAGCCTGGAGCCATCTCACTTGGTCCACGCTGCCGGCAAACTGGCCAGAAAGGGGAGAAAAGGCAGTAGCGAATTCCCTGGATGAATCCCATGATACTTCAAGTTAGGGGTTGTCCGAAACAAGAAGTGCTAGGAAGGCGAGTTGACAGTTACCCTTACACCGACCTAAAGGATACCTGGTTTCTCCTGGCATAATCTCAGCATCGCCTGGGTACCTCACCAACCATCTGGAAGTGAGTAAAGAACAGTTGCAAGACATTTTGGACTGAGACTGAGTTATTCTGGGACCTGTGGTACTACACACCCGAGCCCCTGGGGCCAGCCTCACTCACGGGAGGCCACACCATCCGACTGCAGACCCCATCAGCCCCAGCCGCTCGTTAAACCTTCAGTGGCGGTCACCCATAACCCTGACCACAAACCGTGAGTGGCGTCACGACTCCTATATGTAAAATCCGACATACCTGTTGCCAGAAATACCAAAGTGAAGACCCTGCGGCGTCCCCGAAGGTGGAGTGATGTCCCTGAGGTGACCGCTGCAGGTGGGCGACACAGTAATATGGTGTTTAGATGATGGGACTAGATATTACACATCCGTTGCTCATTGCCCACTTACGCCTCAGTCACATCACCTCTCTGGCCCAGTGTTCATTCTAGGCTGGGACATCCACCACTAGCGAGCCCTGGAGGTTACTACGCATGCCACGAGGCCTACACATTGCCTGAAGACCCTGCCGAGAGTGAACACTGAACCAAATAACCATGGTCCTTTCCACCCTGATAATACCAGCCCTCAGTGGTTGGCCTTAACTTGGCTGGTTATTGAAAATGAGGGGGAAAACTCACACGGTTTTTTTTAAATTATTTCTTTAAATATTTTTTTTAAAAGGTCTTGGGATCCCCTCTATTTTTGATAACCAGCCAAGGTAAAGCATACCGCTGGGGGTTGCAGCCCGTAGCTGTCTGTTTTACCATTGTTTAGTATCAAAAATATGGATGGAACCCTTGTAATGTAATAAAAATTATTTATTTCTTTTTACGCTAATACAGCTCAGAGGGTGGGCGGCATGTATGGCGGTCTGACTGCAACCAATCACAGATGCTGGCACAGAGGGTGGGTGGGGGAAGCATTGAATTTTCATGTAGTTTAATGAGCGTGGCTAATAAAAGAGTCTGACTGCTGTGTTATCTGCAGGGAAATATATATATATTTATCTTACTCTTACTCTCATTTTTCTTCCTATTGCAACCACCTAGCCCTTACTATGACTATTTTGCAGTCATTTTACAGCACAAAAGTTTTCATCCCAATTGAATTGTATGGGGTTCATTGTGCAGTCCTGTTCCTGAACCAAACTTTTTTTTTTTTTATTAATTCTGGTTGAAACCGAAAATCCACAGGTTCGCTCATCTCTATTCAAAATAAAAGATTCATGCAAAAACACAATTTCGCACAAACTTTTTCTATTGGGTTATTATTTATACTCACACTTCCCAAAATACTTCTACAGGTGTCTCATTGTAAAGTTACTAATAAGCCAGGGGTTACTTTAATTTATAGACCTTCGATCTATAGACACAAGGTAGTTAATTTTGCTTTAAGGGGTACTTTGCACGCTGCGACATCGCAGGCCGATGCTGCGATGCCGAGCGCGATAGTCCCCGCCCCCATCGCAGCGGCGATATCCTTGTGATAGCTGCCGTAGCGAACATTATCGCTACGGCAGCTTAACATGGACTCACCTGCCCTGCGACCGTCGCTCTGGCCGGCGACCCGCCTCCTTGTTAAGGGGGCGGGTCGTGCGGCGTCATAGCGACGTCACACGCCAGGCGGCCAATCGGAGCGGAGGGGCGGAGATGAGTGGGATGTAAACATCCCGCCCACCTCCTTCCTTCCGCATATCCTACGGAAGCCGCAGTGACGCCGGTAGGAGATGTTCCTCGCTCCTGCGGCTTCACACACAGCGATGTGTGCTGCCGCAGGAGCGAGGAACAACATCGGACTGTCGCGTTAGCGTAATCATGGATTACGCCGACGCTGCACTGATGATACGATTACGACGCTTTTGCGCTCGTTAATCGTATCATCGAGCTTTTACACACTACGATGTCGCATGCGATGCCGGAAGTGCGTCATTTTCAATTTGACCCCATCGACTTCGCACCTGTGATGTCGTAGTGTGCAAAGCCCGCCTAAGAGTGAACGGCCAATTTAGATATTTCGACCTGTGATTCGGTTGCTTGGCTTTGCGTTTTCTCTTCTCTATGGCGCCTTTAGGCTCTTAAGAAACCTAATTATATAACTCTGCCCTTTAGTTCTCCGTTATATCTGAAAGGGTGGAATTCAAGTTCGGCTGTGGGCCATTGGTTTCAATAAAATTTATGACCTACATCTACAAATCTCCTTCCCATGGTTTAACTAAGTCATTTCAATAACAGCAAAAATTGTGCTTGAAAACAATGAAAGGAAATTAAAAGAAGGAGTAAAATCTTTATGCCTGAAGTGTAATAATGGCTGTGTACAGTAAATGGCGGATGTCATCTCATCCTGACTCCTCCGCAATGTTTCCTTTTCATTCATAACTCAATTTCTTAAAACGAAGCATTCACAATCAGTGACAGACTAAGAATCACAGCAAATGCGGCCATTACTCTATTGGAATGTAGAAATGTAACTTTCCTTTAGTTTTAGGGCTCATTTACAAGTCGGTTTTCCTGGTATGAGACCAATCCATGTTTTTCACAGCTAAGACTCATGCCTATGATAGTCTATGGGGTAGCTCACGTCTCATTTTTAATTCGGGCTCAATGTCCACACAAAAGTACAGAGACTTGTCCAATATTGATCCTACTATTGAATTAAACTCACCAATACAAGTCTAAAAATCCATGAAAAAATTGGATCACACGCTGATGCTATCCACGTGCTATCCAATTTTCATGTACTGTTTGATAGAAGAAGTTTAAAGGGTACCTATCATGCTGTTTTTTTTATATTAAACTGCCCCAATGTGTTTAAAGTGATGCCATGTGCATAACTAACATGGTTTTCTAAAAAAAATCCATCTATTTATCTTAAAAAAAAAAAAAAAAAAAAAGAGTTTATATGCTTAGGTAAAACCAGTACAGACCTTTGTTTTCAGTCATGAGGGCGGCCTTTTGCTGGGAATCAGTCATGTCACTCACATTCAAGCAAAATTCCTTTTTGAGCTTAAGGTACCGTCACACTAAGTGATGCTCCAGCGATCCAACCAGCAACCTGACCTGGCAGGGATCGCTGGAGCGTCGCTACACGGGTTGCTGGTGATCTGTCACACAGGCAGATCTCACCAGCAACCCGTGACCAGCCCCCAGCCAGCAGCGTCGCGTGGAAGCGATGCTCGCTTGGTAACTAAGGTAAATATCGGGTAACCAACCCGATAGTTACCTTGGTTACCAGCGCACACTACTTAGTGCTGGCTCCCTGCACCCCTAGCCAGAGTACACATCGGGTTAATTACCCGATGTGTAGTCTGGCTATATGTTCAGGGAGCAGGGAGCCGGCACTGACAGCGTGAGAGCGGCGGACGCTGGTAACAAAGGTAAATATTGGGTAACCAAGGAAAGGGCTTCTTGGTTACCCGATATTTACATTGGTTACCAGCGTCCGCAGAAGCCGGCTCCTGCTGCCTGCACATTTAGTTGTTGCTCTCTCGCTGTCACACACAGCGATGTGTGCTTCACAGCGGGAGAGCAACAACTAAAAAATGGTCCAGGACATTCAGCAACAACCAGCGACCTCACAGCAGGGGCCAGGTTGTTGCTGAATCCAGGACATTCAGCAACATCGCTAGCAAGTCGTGCCTCAGCAGCGATGTTGCTAGCGATGTTGCTTAGTGAGACGTGGCCTTTAGTCTTGCCCCCTGCAGTATACAGTTAGGTCCAGAAATATTTGGACAATGACACAAGTTTTGGTATTTTAGCTGTTTACAAAAACATGTTCAGAAATACAATTATATATAATATGGGCTGAAAGTGCACACTCCCAGCTGCAATATGAGAGTTTTCACATCCAAATCGGAGAAAGGGTTTAGGAATCATAGCTCTGTAATGCATAGCCTCCTCTTTTTCAAGGGACCAAAAGTAATTGGACAAGGGACTCTAAGGGCTGCAATTAACTCTGAAGGCGTCTCCCTCGTTAACCTGTAATCAATAAAGTAGTTAAAAGGTCTGGGGTTGATTACAGGTGTGTAGTTTTGCATTTGGAAGCTCTTGCTGTGACCAGACAACATGCGGTCTAAGGAACTCTCAATTGAGGTGAAGCAGAACATCCTGAGGAAGAAAAAAAAGAAAAAATCCATCAGAGAGATAGCAGACATGCTTAGAGTAGCAAAATCAACAGTCGGGTACATTCTGAGAAAAAAGGAATTGACTGGTGAGCTTGGGAACTCAAAAAGGCCTGGGCGTCCACGGATGACAACACTGGTGGATGATCGCCGCATACTTTCTTTGGTGAAGAAGAACCCGTTCACAACATCAACTAAAGTCCAGAACACTCTCAGTGAAGTAGGTGTATCTGTCTCTAAGTCAACAGTAAAGAGAAGACTCCATGAAAGTAAATACAAAGGGTTCACATCTAGATGCAAACCATTCATCAATTCCAAAAATAGACAGGGCAGAGTTAAATTTGCTGAAAAACACCTCATGAAGCTAGCTCAGTTCTGGAAAAGTATTCTATGGACAGATGAGACAAGGATCAACCTGTACCAGAATGATGGGAAGAAAAAAGTTTGGAGAAGAAAGGGAACGGCACATGATCCAAGGCACACCACATCCTCTGTAAAACATGGTGGAGGCAACGTGATGGCATGGGCATGCATGGCTTTCAATGGCACTGGGTCACTTGTGTTTATTGATGACATAACAGCAGACAAGAGTAGCCGGATGAATTCTGAAGTGTACCGGGATATACTTTCAGCACAGATTCAGCCAAATGCCGCAAAGTTGATCGGACGGCGCTTCATAGTACAGATGGACAATGACCCCAAGCATACAGCCAAAGCTACCCAGGAGTTCATGAGTGCAAAAAAGTGGAACATTCTGCAATGGCCAAGTCAATCACCAGATCTTAACCCAATTGAGCATGCATTTCACTTGCTCAAATCCAGACTTAAGACGGAAAGACCCACAAACAAGCAAGACCTGAAGGCTGCGGCTGTAAAGGCCTGACAAAGCATTAAGAAGGAGGAAACCCAGCGTTTGGTGATGTCCATGGGTTCCAGACTTAAGGCAGTGATTGCCTCCAAAGGATTTGCAACAAAATATTGAAAATAAAAATATTTTGTTTGGGTTTGGTTTATTTGTCCAATTACTTTTGACCTCCTAAAATGTGGAGTGTTTGTAAAGAAATGTGTACAATTCCTACAATTTCTATCAGATATTTTTGTTCAAACCTTCAAATTAAACATTACAATCTGCACTTGAATTCTGTTGTAGAGATTTCATTTCAAATCCAATGTGGTGGCATGCAGAGCCCAACTCGCGAAAATTGTGTCACTGTCCAAATATTTCTGGACCTAACTGTAATTGATTATACACAGGTCCTTTACAAGAACTTCTCTGCTGAGCTCCACCCATTACAGTCGTGTGAACGTGACATCACACAGATGCCTGTGTGACGCCCTGGCAAAACCATGTAGTCACAGATGACTGCACCCCCTCATGGGTGCAGGAATCACCTTCTCCTTGGGATTCCACCAACACCCCTCACATAGGTAACACCAGCCACAAAAGCCTAGTCAACCCCCCCTGGGACAATAGGGACACACCAGTGTGCGGGACCAGGTGGATAGGAGCGCCCACCTAAGCGTCCTGAGGTGTCAGGGGAGGAAACACGTTAGTTAGGAGTTGAGTACTGGCAGTTGAGGAGTGTGGAAGTGAGAGGAGCAGAGTGGTGGTAAGGGGTTGGAGCCCCTGGACTACCGGACTACCTGAGCTGACTAGGTGGCAGACGGCAGAGCAGGGCCACAGGCAACGGAGATCCAGTCGCGGGAGACCTAAAGTGACCAGGGCAGGGTTGTAGCCCGCCGGTGCCGACAGCTGGAATCCGGTCCGGAGGCCGTGCACAGTCGGGGTACCTGGACCCCAGGGCAAAGACCGCTTCAAGCGCCTTACCGATTAGCCAGCAGGGGACAAGGTTCCAGATCTTGTCCCACAAGTAGCCCAGAGAGCGAAACGGAAGCCCAACGCGGGGGATAGGGTGTCCTCCAGAACCCACAGAGATCCCAAGGGTCAGATTTTGCGGGCAATGGCTCCCACAGTACACAAAATACAGGGAGCGTATTTGTCCCGTTTTATGCGGGTTAACCCCTTAAGGACGAAGCCACTTTTGTACTTAATGCCCAGGCCATTTTTTGCAATTTTGACCAGTGTCACTTTATAAGGTTATAACTCTGGAACGCTTCAATGGATCCTGGTGATTCTGAGATTGTTTTTTCGTGACATATTGGGCTTCGTGTTAGAGGTAAATTTAGGATGATATTTTTTTATTTTATTTGTGAAAAAATCTGAAATTTGACAAAAAAATTAAAAATTTTGCAATTTTCAAACTTTTAATTTTTATGCCCATAAACCGGAGAGTTATGTCACACAAAATAGTTAATAAATAACATTTCCCACTTGTCTACTTTAGATCAGCGCAATTTTTGAAACAACATTTTTTGGGGTTAGGAAGTTAGAAGGGTTCAAAGTTCATCAGCAATTTCCCATTTTTTCAACAAAATTTACAAAACCATTTTTTTAGGGACCACATCCCATTTGAAGTGACTTTGAGAGGCCTGGGTGACAGAAAATACCCAAAAGTGACACAATTCTAAAACCTGCACCCCTCAAGGTACTCAAAACCACATCCAAGAAGTTTATTAACCCTTCAGGTGCTTCACAGGAACTAAAGTAATGTGGAATGAAAAAAAATAAAAATTAACATTTTACCTAAAAATGTTGCTTTAGCACTAATTTTCTTACTTTTTCAAGAGGTAACACCAAAAATTGGACCTCACACTTTGTTACCCACATGTGGTCAGAAACCTTTGTTTGGGTAAATGGGAGGGCTTGGAATGAAAGGAGCAATATTTGAATTTTGGAAAGCAAAGTTGGCTGAAACAGATTGCGGGCACCATGTTGCATTTACAGATCCCCTAAGGTACCTAAACAGCAGGAACCCCCCTCAAGTGACCCCATTTTGGAAACTAGACCCCTTAAGGCTTCTATCGAGAGGTATAGTGAGCATTTTGAACCCACAGGTACTTCACAGATTTTGATAACGTTACGTTGTCATATTGAAAATTGTCATTTTTTTCCTCAAAAATGTTGCTTTAGCATCAATTCTTTCACTTTTTCAAGAGGCAATTCCAAAAATTTGACCCAAATGTTTGTTACCCACTTTTTTATGAGCGTGGTGATACCTCACATGTGGTCTGAAACCTTTGTATGGACAAATGGGAGGGCTTGGAACGAAAGGAGCAATATTTGAATTTTGGAAAGGAAATTTGGCTGAAAAAGATTGCGGGCACCATGTCGCATTTGGAGGACCCCCAAGGTACGTAAACAGCAAAAAAAACACCACAAGTGACCCCATATTGGAAACTAGGCCTCTCAAGGAATTTATCTAGATGTTTGGTGAGTACCCTGAACCCCCAGGTGCTTCACAGAAGTTTATAATGTTGAGCTGTGAAAATAAAAAAAAATACATTTTTACGACAAAATTGTTACTTCAACCACATAGCTTTTTTTTTTAACAAGAGTAAAAGGAAAAAAGGAGCATAAAATTTATTGTGCAATTTCTCCTGAGTATGCTGATACCTTATGTGTGGTGGAAATCAACTGTTTGGGTGCACAGCAGGGCTCGGAAGGGAAAAAGTGCCATTTGACTGAACATTTGGCTGGAATAATTAGTGGACGCTATGTCGCATTTGGAAAGCCCCTAAAGTGCCTAAACAGTGGAGGTCCCCCACAAGTGACCCCATTCTGGAAACAAGACACCTCAAGGCTTTTATCTAGGTGTATATTGAGCATTTTGAATCCACGAATACTTCACAGAATTTGATAAGCTTAGGTTGCCATATTGAAAATTTTCATTTTTTTCACAAAAATGTTTCTTTAGCATTCACAATCACATTCCTCACTTTTTCAAGAGGCAACAACAAATCGTGGACCCTACAGGTTGTTATCCAATTTCTTGTAAGCGCAGGGATACCTCACATGTGGCCAAAAACCTCTGTTTGGATTAATGGGAGGGCTTGGAATGGAAGGAGCACCATTTGAATTTTGGAAAAGTTGAAATAAATTGCGCGCACCCTGTCACATTAGCAGGGCCTCTTGGGTACCTATACATTAGAAACCCCCCACAAGTGACTCCATTTTGGAAACTGGACCCCTCAAGGATTTTATTCAGGAGTATAGTAAGCATTTTGAATCCACAGGTACTTCACAAAAATGTTGCTGTGCAACAAATTTCTCACTGTTAGGCTATATGCGCACGTTGCGTAAATACATGCAGTTACGCTGCGCTTTGTAGCGCAGCGTATCTGCATGCGTCCTGAGTCCCCTGCACAGTCTATGGAGATTGTGCAGGGGCCGTGCGCACGTGGCATCTTGGAGCGCAGCACTTCGGCTGCTGCCCGAAGCGCTGCGTTCTAAGAAGTGACATGTCACTTCTTCCGTGCGCTTTGCCGGCAGCTCCTGCTCTGTCTATGGCAGGAGCTGCAGGCAAAGCGCATGGAATCGGCTTTTTTTTTTTCTCTACGGACATTTTCTGCAGCGATTTGAAGCGCACGTGTGCTCTTCAGATCGCTGCAGAAATTTCTGCAGGGCTAGTACGCAATGTGCGCACATAGCCTTAGGCTATGTGGCCATGATTCAGCGACACGGCGTCTAGTACACAGTGCCAGCCTTCCTGCAGAGATGTGAGTGTTGTCCATGGGAGAACGCAGCTGCCCATGCCCACGATTTGGGTTCAGGGTGCTGTGGACTTTAACTCTATTCTACCTGCAGAGAGCACTCTTGTCTCCGCAGCATAAATGGACATGCTGAGGCTCGGGAAGCTGCGCCACAGGTCGGTTTATGCTGCGGAGAAAAGAAGCACAGTGGGCATGGGATTTCTAAAAATCCTTCCACTGTGCTTCTACTGCACAACACAGCGTTATGGACGCAGGTAAAACACTCTGCGCCCAAAACGCTGCAAACCCTGATTGTGGGCACATAGCCTAAAATGCTACAATGGATGAATGGATAGATGTCAAACATATATAACGTCCCACCCCCTGCATGTTCTAAGCTGGCGCCCTTTAGTGCCTTTCATGTGGCACTAAAGGGTACCTAGCCTTGTATTTAGCCGAAAAAGAAAAAAAATAATTCAAATGACGTGGGGTCCCCCCTATTTTTGATAGCCAGCTAGGGTAAAGCAGACAGCTGTAGCTTGCAAACCACAGCTGACAGCTTCACCTTGGCTGGTAATCAATTTGGAGGGCTCCCCAAGCTGTTTTTTTTTTAATTATTTATAAATAAATAAATAATTAAAAAAAAAAAAACAACATAGGGTCCCCCCAAATTAGATCACCAGCCAAGGTGAAGCTGACAGCTGGGGTCTGGTATTCTCAGGGTGGGAAGAGCCATGGTTATTGGACTCTTCCCAGCCTAAAAATAGCAGGCCGCAACTGCCCCAGAAGTGGCCCATCCATTAGATGCGCCAATCCTGGCGCTTCGCCCCAGCTCATCCCGCGCCCTGGTGCGGTGGCAAACGGGGTAATAAATGGGGTTGATACCAGATGTGTAATGTCACCTGGCATCAAGCCCAGCAATTAGTGATGTCACGGCGTCTATTTGATACCAGACATAACTAATTGACAGTAATAAAAAAAAAAAAATTGACAACAAAAAAAAATTTGTTTGAAAAAACACTCCCCAAAAACATTCCCTCTTTTGGCCAATTTATTGAGAAAAAAAAAATCGGGTCCCTGCTGTAATCCATTGTGAAAATCCCGCTGCGATTCTTGACCTTCTAGAATATGGGGGGCACGTTCAGGGAACGTATCCCCCATTTTCTAGGAATGCAGACCCTTCATTTGAGGAGAGTGGGTGCAAAGAATTTGCACCCACCCTCCCCGGGTCACAGCTGCAGACTCCATGCAGCAGCAGCAGCAGCCAGCGTCTCTCAGTCAGACACAGGAAGCTGACAGCCGCGCTCTGCAGTGTGACCGGCAAGCACTGTGAAGGAGGAGGGGGCCGCGGGGGATCAGAGCTGCGACAGGTACGGGGGACACCGGGGAACACCAGGGTGGGAATAGGGGGTGACCTGGCAGGGCCTGGGGAGAAGGTTTCTGTCGTATGTGTCATAGCACATGCGACAGAAACCATAGGAAAGGGGGAAATGCGGCCGGCGCGCTGCTGTGCGCGCCGGTATGTGCAGCGCCATGTTGGATTCTCGGGAGGAAGGGGGGGTGGGGGGACACTTTGGCGACACCGGGGGACCGGAGAGGACCGGGGGAGGAGATTTATCTCCCATCTGACATGTTTGTTTATGCCAGATGGGAGATAAATGATTTTTTACCGGCGCGGTCATTTACTGTAACCTGATCATCGGTATACGGTGTCTACCGGTCATCAGGTGAGCGAGGACCGGAAAAAACGGCCAGAATCATGATCTCCAGGGTCTCAGCTACCCCCGGCAGCTGAGACCCCGGAAATTTTCTGACTCTGGGGGGCGCTAGACCCTTTTTTCCGACCGCCGTTAAAAAGCGGCGGATCGGAAGAAGTACCCTAATTTGTCTCTGTTAAAAGGCGTATCGGCGGTCGTTAAGGGGTTAAGTCAACACACAAGAAACTACAAGTGCAGGAGGAAGGGCCCCTGCCCTGTCAACCCGTGTGCGGGACCAAGCACACCCCCCTCCAGAGGCTCCCGGCATCCAGCCTTGGTTTACCACATGGACTTTGTGTGATTTATTACCACAGTGAGTACACCAGTACCATCCGGTCCATTTCTAAAGACTGCTCCCTGCAATCCCGCACCCTCCTCTGGGCCCCAGGACTACACCTCCCCTACTCGTGGAGGGGATTCCCTCCTTGCTGCCCAGCTCCATCAGCCCTGGGCGTCCCATACCAAGGCAGCGGCGGTGTCACCAACCCTCACCGCAACCCACAGGTGGCGTCACTGACAAACTCTTCCCCTGTAAATACCCCCTTCTTTCATTGTTGTGGGCGACGGGCCACTGCACGAGCCCCAGATCCGGCTGCTACTCGAGCCCCCAGCCACGATCCCGAATCCGAGCGCCTCGGGCAGCCTTCCCTGACGTGGTCAGTCACCCCCTGCCCGTGACACTTGCATGACCATGAGCTCCACCCATTTCAGTCACATGATCATGACATCACATAGGTCATGCCTGCATAGACTAATTGTCCATTGCTGATCTCCAGAGCTCAGCTATATAGGACCTATGTGATGTCATGATCATGTAACTATAATGGGTGGAGGTCAGCAGAGAAGTTCTGGTGAAGGATCTGTGTGTAATCCATTACACTGCAGGGGACGTGACTAAGTTCAAAAAATAATTTTGCTTGAATGTGAGTGACATGACTGATTCAGAGCAAAAGGCCACCCTCATGACTGAAAGCAAAGGTCTGTACTGGCTTTACCTAGGCATATAAACTTTTTTTTTGTAAGACAAATACATGGAATCTTTTTTTTTTACAACACCATGTTAGTGATGCACATTGCATCATTTAAAACACACTGGTGGTAGTTTTATCTGTATATATATATATATATATATATATATATATACACATATATATACATACATACATACATACATATATATATATATATATATATACATATAATATATATATACATATATATAATATATATAAGTATGTATATATATGTATATGTATATATATATATGTGTATGTATGTATGTATATATGTATGTATGTACACACACACATGTATGTGTATATATATATATATATATATATATATATATATATAACATTACATGACAAGTTCCCTTTAAGAAACATCCATCAGTTGTTTTTTTTTTATCTGAAAGGCAATGCTCCCACTAGCCAGATTCCTACTCCACACTGATGAGGGGCAAATACCCCGAAACGGCTGTCTGTGGATGGATACCATGTTTGGCATAGGTGGTCTCCTTGACTGGAGACTGCCCTTCCCGGTGAAAGACCTGGCTAGTTTCCTGCCAGCGTTGAGAAACATGTGATGGTGTCTCCGCAGGCCTTCTTGCTCTGTATATATATATATATATATATATATATATATATATGTATATGTGTATATATATAACATTACATGACAAGTTCCCTTTACGAAACATCCATCAGTTGTTTTTTTTTTGTCTAAAAAAAAAAACTGACCAAACTGTGATAGTAAAAATTGACACTGGGGAAACATTGAAAAAACACTGATGACACTTTGACCGATTTTTTTTGCATACAAGAAAAATCACTGAGATGAAGGAGCCTTTAAACTGAAGTTCATTGCTAAATTGAACGTGTTCTCACGCCGTCTCATAAATCTGCCACATCTTGGACTGTTCTAAAGACGGATAATGAAGTCTTTGCCTGCTTTGAGTTATGAGAAGGAATATATTTGTACAACAGATCGCAAACATATTTGACTTTAGTGACGATTAATCTGCCTGATACTTGTTGGATCACCCCCTCTTGGTT
This sequence comes from Anomaloglossus baeobatrachus, assembly GCF_048569485.1. Lineage (NCBI taxonomy): Eukaryota > Metazoa > Chordata > Amphibia > Anura > Aromobatidae > Anomaloglossus > Anomaloglossus baeobatrachus. The sequence continues at coordinate 491,704,388 of NC_134358.1, forward strand.
AACCCTATACAATTTTCTTTACATTTTCCAATAGTGACATGATTAAAGAAAAGTGGCAAATTATAGCACAAATTGACTGTGCACAAAACCATTGATACATTTCTCCATTTAAGCTATGTTCACACACTGCATCTTTTCTTAACCACAAAGATGCAGCATTTTTGGCCCCAAAAAATGCACCTATGGCAAAAACGCGTTTTTGATGACTTGAAACCGCGTTTTTACCGCATTTTGGCCAAAACGTTTTTTTTTTCAGTCAAATCTATTGACTGGAAGGGCTCAAAACTGCTGGCAAAAACGCAAAAAGAATTGATTGACATGCTGCATCTTCAAAAACACAGCCATAAAAAGATGCACTGTGCGGACAGAAAAATAGAAATCTCCTAGACTTTGCTGGGAGAAGGAAATGCATGCATTTAGGTTCATCTTTGTGACCTCAAAAATGCACCAAAACGCAGTAAAACTATGTGCACACGCTGCGTTTTTTTGCCGCGTTTTTGCACGCTTTTTGGCCATGTGCGCACGTTGCGTTTTTTTCTGCATTTTGGCTGCGTTTACAACTGTACTGTGTCATTGACAAAATGCATGCGTTCTGATTCCCCAGCAAAGTCTTTGAGAATCATGCAAAATCTGTGCTCATGATGCTTTTTGAAACGCAGCGTTTTGATTGTCAAAAATTTGTCAAAATCTCTGCGTTTGAAGAAGCAACATGTCAATTGTTTTTGCCATTTTGGCAGCGTTCATTCATTGAAATCAATGAGTTGTAGAAGAACACTGCCAAAATGTTAAGCAGTGCGTTTGCATTGCATTATTGTTGCGATCCGCATGTTTTTTTAACATAACAAAGGCAGGTCTTTCGTCTTTCTCTGTCGGTCGGTCTCTCTCTATGTCTTTATCTCTCTCTGTGTCCATGTCGGTCTCTCCCTCCCACCCCTCTCTCATACTCACCGATCCACGATCACCGTCGCGGTGCTGCACGGCGTTCACACTGTGGCGGCTTCTCCTCTTTTGAAAATGCCGGCCGCTCATTAATCCATCACGTATTCCCTGCTTCCCCCACCCACCGGCGCCTATGATTGGTTGCAGTCAGACACGCCTCACACTGAGTGACAGCTGTCTCACTGCAACCAATTACAGACGCCTGTGGGCATGTCTATATCGAGCAGTAAAAAAAAATAGTAATTGAAAAAAAAAATGACGTGCGGTCCCCCCAATTTGGATACCAGCCAGGGTAAAGCCACACGGCTGAAGGCTGGTATTCTCAGGATGGGGAGCTCCACGTTATGGGGAGTCCCCCAGCCTAACAATATCAACCAGCAGCCGCCCGACACTGCCGCATCCATTAGATGCGACATTCCCGGGTCTTTACCCGGCTCATCCCGAATTGCCCTGGTGCGGTGGCAAACGGGGTAATAAGGAGATAATGGCAGCAGCCCATAGCTGCCACTAAGTCCTAGGTTAAACATGGTAGGCGTCTCCCCGAGATACCTGCCATGATTAACCTGTAAGTTACAGAAAATAAACACACGCATCCAAAAAATCCTTTATTTGGAATGAAAGACAAAAAAAACCCCTCTTTCACCACTTTATTAAACACCCAAATACCCCTCCAGGTCCGACGTAATCCACGCAAGGTGCCACGACTCTTTCAGCTCTGCTACATCGGAAGCTGACAGGAGCGGCAGTAGAACACCGCCGCTCCTGTGAGCTCCATGCAGCAACTGAAGTGAGTCGCGCGATCAGCTGTGCTGTCACTGAGGTTACTCGCGGCCACCGCTCTTAGGTGGAGGACTGCAGCTGTGGCCGCGAGTAACCTGAGTGAATGCACAGCTGATCACGTGGCTCACTGCAGTCACTCAGGGGATTTCCGATCACAGGTGAGTCCTTCACGTGTGACCGCAAATCAAACCGCGGCACATGCACAGAGCCGCGCAATCACAATGAAGTCGGGTGAAGTTCATCCGAGTTCATTCTGATTGCGCGGCACTGTCTCGCAGTCAGCCATGCTCTTTTTGACAGTGCGGTTCCACTCGGCTCTGCTGCAAGTCTGGGAAAAATGTGCTTTCTGGATGCTTTTCCCACTCTGTCTATGGCAGAGAAAGCATCCAGAACGCATGAATTCTCTAGGAATGTGCGCACATTGCGTTCTGCCGAAAGCGTCTCAGAGCGCAGCTTTTTCAGCTGCGTTCTGAGACGCACAGGGAGTGACTTACACGCTGCGGAATAGAATGCAACGTGCGCACATGGCCTTTGGGTGCAGTTTTGGTCTCAAAGCTGCATGCATTTCCTTCCCCAGCAAAGTCTATGAGATTTTATTTTTGCTGTCCGCACATTGCAGGTTTTTTTTGCTGCGTCTTTGTGGTGACCAGAAAGATGCAGGATGTCAATTCTTTTTGCGTTTTTCACCCACTGAATGCATTGGACAAAAATGCATGAAAAAAACCCCAAAACATGCAAAAACGCATGCTTTTTTTATGCGTTTTTCCTATTGGTGCGTTTTTGTGTGTTTTTTTGGGGGCCAAAAATGCTGCATTTTTGTGGTCAGAAAAAAACGCGCGCACATAGCCTAAGAGATGCAGTGTGTTAACATAGCCTAAAGGCCCCGTCACACACAGAGATAAATCTTTGGCAGATCTGTGGTTGCAGTGAAATCATGGACATATTGTTCCATTTGTACACAGCCACAAACCTGGCACTGATTGTCCACAATTTCACTGCAACCACAGATCTGCCGCAGATTTATCTCTGTGTGTAAAGTGGCCTTTAGACGTCCTGCTCTCCAAAGTTGCCAATTTATTTTCAGGGAGTACATAAATGTGAAATGTGACACACACATTAACTCCAACCTCAAATAATGGCAGAACCCAATTTAATTCCAACAGCCAAACTGTTCCCCGTAAACAGTGTTAGATTTACTCCAGAAACGGTAACAAAGTGTGACTTCCATTTGAAACAGTTCGGCCAGAGAAAGTGCATACATATAAAACATGCATACAGACATGCTCATTTTATGAACGTACGGATTTGGGTCAAATTTTTGGCATCCAAATCGCTGCGTTCATAAAAGCATCGTGCACACGTATCATGCACAATATGCATAGATTGTCCAGGGGATGCAGGACGCATGCGTTTACGCTGCAGTGCAATACGCAGCGTAAATGCATGCAATTATGCAACGTGCACACGAGCCCTTAAAGTATGACGCCCTGGCAAAACCAGGTAGTCACAGTTAGGCCCCCGCACTACACCGTTTCCTCACTAGGAAACACACAGCCAACCAGAAAACCTAGTCACCCCCACTTAGGGAAGGATAGACAGTCAGTGGGCGTGACCAGGCGGTCAGGACACACCCACCCAGGGGTCTAGACACCCTGGGGTGGGAAAAACAGTCAGTTTAGTGTGAAGTTCAGTTTGGAGAGGAGTGTGGGCTGGAGCCAAGTGTAGCTCCAGCAAGGAAGTTCAAGTTGAACGGTACCAAGGTAGGAGACCTGGTGCCACTGGCCAGGAGGCAGACGGTGGTCTCTGTCAGCAGGAGATGGGAAGACGGCTCGGTGGAACCGAGGTGGACTGGGACAGGGTTGTAGCCCGCCGGTACCGACACGGGGAACCGACCCGGAATACGGAATACAAAGGGGGGTACTCAGACCCTAAAGCCAGAACCAAGTGGAACTGGTTAATTAACCGATTGAGGCCAGGACTGGAGGTCCTGTCCCACCCAAAGTCCCTCATAGAAGACAACAGCCCAGCGATTAGGGATAAGAGGTCACCGCCAGGGCCCATAGATCCCACGGGCCAGCGTCTGCGGGCACGGCTCCTTAAGCCACATCCAGCCGGGAGCGGACTCCTGAGTTTCACACTAGGAAAGTCCACCTTACACAAAGCAGTGCAGGAAAAGGACAGAGACCACCAGCCGGGTGGGGACCTGAATGCAACCGACCACGGCACCGGCCACCATCACCTTGGTTTATCAGAGACTTGTGTGTTTTACTAACAGTGAGTACACCAACACTCCCTGCGGTTGCTATCCTCTGCACCGAGCCACCGGGTCCCGGGGCCACCATCCCTGCCCACGGAGCGGTTAACTTGCTGCACAACATCTCCCCCGGGTGCCCCGTAACAGCAGCAGTGGTGTCCCACCTCACCACACACCGTGGGTGGCGTCATGAACTTACTACGGCCTAGTCCGTACATCTACGTTCCCCCCATTTTATTTGGCGTGTCCACGAGACCCCTGGGTCCGGAGACCCTTGAGCCACCACCCCTGAAGGCCCGGATCCGAGCAGCGCCGGCTACTGGCACGGGGGCGGCACAATAGTACTTAGTCGAGGCTGCTTTCACACTACGTTTTTTTAACATGCGTCCTCAACGGTTTTTTAACGCAAAAAAGGATCCAGTGGAAATGCGTTTTCATTTCAATGCATTTGCAATGGACTCGCGTCAACATGCGTTCACATGCGGTTGCATGCGTTATAGTGAGGATCCAGCGACTTGCAGTTTTTTAACATTTTTCAAAAAGGCTACTTGTAGCGTTTTTGAGCTGCGTCCAAATACTGCAAGTCGCTGGATCCTGACTAAACAGCACGCAAACGCATGTGAACGCTGGCATGCTGATAAACAGGATCCTGTTTGGCCAGAAACCAGCCTGGCATGATGACAGTCTCTCTCTTTCTCTCTCTCCTCTCTTCTCTCTCTCCTCTCCCTCCCCTTTTCTCTCTCCTCTCCTCTCTCTCTCTCCTCTTTCTCCTCTCTTCTCTTTCTCCTCTCTCTTTCCTCTCTTCTCCTCTCTGCTCTCTCCTCTCTTCTGTCTCTCCCTGCTCTCTCCTCTCTTTTCCTCTCTTCTGTCTCTCCCTGCTCTCTCCTCTCTTTTCCTCTCTTCTCTCTCCTATTCTCTCCTCTCTCTCCTCTCTTCTCCTCTCTCTCTCCTCTCCTCTCTGCTCTCTCTCTCCTCTTGCTCTCCTCTCTTCTCATCTCTCCTCTCCCTCTCTCCTCTCTCCTCCTCTCCCTCTCTCTTCTCTCTCTGTTCTCTCTATCCTCTCTCTCTCCTCTCATCTCTCTCTTCTCTCCTCTCTCTCTCTTCTCTCTCTCCTCTCTCTTGTCTCTCTTCTCTCTCTCCTCTCTCTCTTCTCTCTCTCTTCTTTCTCTCTTCTCTCTCTCCTCTCTCTTCTCTCTCTCGTCTCTTCCCTCTCCTCTCTCTCTCTTCCCTCTCCTCTCTCTCCTCTCTTTTCTCTCTCTCTCTTCCCTCTCCTTTCTCTTTCCTCACCTCTCTCTCTCTCTCCTCTTGCTCTCCTCTCTTTCTCCTCTCTCTCTCTCCTCTTTTCTCCTCTCTTCTTTCTCCTCTCTCCTCTCTCTTTTCCCCCAGCTGCGTCTGAATTTCCAGTCCGTCACGTTCAGTTCCCCTCACTCCCGATCATATGACTCCAATGCCCACCTATAAACTTCAAGTGACATGATCCTGTAAAATAACACATGCGTTTTTCTTTGCAAAAACAGGATCCACTTTTGCAGCAAAAAAACGTTCATGAGGCGTGTTAAAAAAACGTAGTGTGAAAGCAGCCTAAGCTGTGCCTACCATAGAGTGTCTCCATAATAAAGCGTAAACTAGAGTTTGCCACCAAAAGCAGTGCCAGTTAGAGCGTGCCTCATAAACAGTGCCAACTGGAGAGTTCTTCCATATTTTGTTAATTAGCGAGAATTCACAAATACTGTATTTTCATTTGCAATTTGTGGAGACTTCTCACTTTCTTATATAATCCTACAGCAGGAATTTTAAAGAAGTTGTCCAGTTACCAAAACGTTTTTTTTTCCTCATAAATCTTGCTAATATGTGCCTCTCCACACATCTATTATGTTATTTCAGCAATATTACCTTTTATTGTGCACTAGCAGCACATCCTCATTTCTGGCTCCAGCTCTGATGGGGTTAATATCTCTTCTGACTTCCTGGGTTCAGTTACTACAACTCCCATAATTCTTTGCAGCTCTAGGACTCTATCTAACACACCCACTGTGTCTAACACACCCACTCAGCTCACCACCAAAATACTCCTCCCTGCCTCTTCCCTGTGGAAGCACTGAGAGCAATCACACAGAGACAGCAGAAGCTCCCAGCTCTGCACAACCAGGGGAAGAAAGCGTCTATCTTCTGCATGTTCTCATATAGTCCATAGTGTGTGTGTGTGTGTGTGTGTGTGTGTACAGAAATTATGATTAGGCTGCTTTCACACATCAGTTTTTTGGCATCAGGCACAATCCAGTGTAAAAACTGATGCAACGGATCAGGCGAAAAATTGGATCAGTTGCATCAGTTTTTTTCCATCAGTTCTTTTAGTTTTTGGACGGATCCATTGTGCTACTGAGCATGCTCAGTAGAAAAAAACGGAATCAGTCGCTGTAATGCGTTTTATGCCGCTTTACGACGGATCCAGCGCCCATAGGCTTTCATTGTACATGACGCCGGATCTGGCGCTGTCCGTTTTTTTTGACGCTGCCAAAAAATGTTGCATGCTGTGTCCTTTCCGGCAGCTGGATACATAAATTTCGTTGGATCTGTGCACAACGGATGCAACACAAGGGCATTAAGCACAATCCGGCGCTAATACAATTCAATGTGGAAAAAAACGGATCCGGCTTTATCCGTTTTTCGCCGAATTGTGCCTGATGGCAAAAAAAAATATGTATGAAAGCAGCCTTAGCCAGCGCAGCATGTGGAAAAAAAAATAATTGGGGAAAAAAATGATGGGGTCATGAGATTGCTTTTTCCCCTCTTGCCTAGTCTCTGTGTGTCGTCCGTATCATCCGTGTGGGATGCATTTTGCATGCTACTTTCACATCAGCGTTTTTTTGCCTGTAGGCAAAAAAACGCAAACCGCCTATGACCGGATCCTGAGGATTAAATGTGCAGCGTATGCAACCGCAATTGTTATTTTACCGGATCCTTCTGCAGCGGGACACGGAATTCATCAGCCGGCACTGGAGTCAGCTGACTCCTGATCTGACAGCCCGCACACACTGCGATGGATACAGATTAACAGCAGTCACTGCCTGCTGCCAATCACGTGTGACTGTGTGCAGGCTGTGTGGTCAGGAGTTCAGCTGAGTTCAGATCAGCTGACTCCAGTGACGGCTGATTACTTGTTCTGTGTCCCGCTGCATCCATTGCAGCGTGTGCGGGCTGGAGTTCAGCCGAGTTCAGATCAGCTGACTCCAGTGCCGGACTGAACTCAGGTGACCTCACAGCCCGCACACACTGCGATGGATACAGATTAACAGCAGTCACTGCCTGCTGCCAATCACGTGTGACTGTGTGCAGGCTGTGTGGGCAGGAGTTCAGCTGAGTTCAGATCAGCTGACTCCAGTGACGGCTGATTACTTGTTCTGTGTCCCGCTGCATCCATTGCAGCGTGTGCGGGCTGGAGTTCAGCCGAGTTCAGATCAGCTGACTCCAGTGCCGGACTGAACTCAGGTGACCTCACAGCCCGCACACACTGCGATGGATGCAGAGAGACAGGGGGACACAGAACAAGTAATCGGCCGACACTGGAGTCATCTGATTACTTGTTCTGCTGGCTGTGTGGTCAGGAGTAGGGATGAGTGAGCAGCAAAATGCTCTGGCGCTCGATGGGCGAAGCCCATGTCGATTTTGTTTTTTAAAAATTCATTAAAGAAATAAAAAATATTTTTTTTTTAAAAAAAAAGCTGCTAATCCCCACTGCTTGGTGTTACCATCACTGGCAATGGAAAATCCAGGGAAGACCTTTTTTTTTTTTTTAAGTTTTTTGCCTAAAAACTAAAAAAAAAAAAAAATGACGTGGGCTTCGCCATATTTTTTTGTATGCCAGCCAGGTACAGCAGGCAGGTACGGGCTGCCCCCAACCCCAGGCTGCCTATTTGTACCCGGCTGGGAACAAAAAATATAGGGAAACCCTTTTTTTTAAATTATTTCATGAATTTCATGAACTAATTAAAAAAAAATGACGTGGGCTTCACCCATATTTTGTGTCCAGTCAGGTACAACTAGGCAGCTGGGGATTTGAATCCGTAGTGCAGGGTGGCCCAAGATTTCTACCCCCCCTGCTGCGAATTGCAGTCTACAGCTGTCCCAAAAAATGGCGCTTTCATCGAAACGCCACCTTCTGGTGCTGTATCCAACTCTTCCAGTGGCCCTGGTGCCAGGTGGCACACTGGGTAATAAGGGGTTAATACCAGCTTTGTTTTACTAGCTGGTATAAAGCCCAAGATTCTTAATGTCAGGCCACGTTTGATACGGCCGTTAAGAATCTCCAATAAAGGGTTAAAAAAAAAGACACCACAGAGAGAAAAAATACTTTATTAGAAATAAATACACTGACACATTAGGGAGTCCATTTTTATTACTCCCTCTCACCCTTCCACAATAGAAAATTCTGTACTGACAGAGAGAGAAAAGAGAGAGCGAGAGAAAAAAAAGATAGAGAGAGAAAAGAGAAAGAAAAAAGAGAGAAAAAAGAAAGTTGGTCCCATGCAACACGACAGGTGACAGACCAGAGCAAGTTGGGGACATTCTCTTCTCTGACACATGCGGTGCTGCATGTCACCAGCTTGTCAGTATCTTGCTGCATCCTGTAGTGCTGGTGGGAGTATATGATCACACTGCCGACACCACACGCTCTCCTGACAGCTGAGCAGAGTGGTCGGGTGGAAAAGTGAGATCACCTACTTACATGACAGGGGGGGTTTCAGCTGAAGAAACTCCCCCCTGTACTCCACACTGGCACCCCGTGCCTCACCAATCTGCTGGACGCTAAGCCCTCTTCATTGCTCCACACTGGCGTCCCGTACCATCCTCCAGATCCTCCCCTCGATGCTAGGCTGTAACGTGCGGTAATCACCGCCCACAGCCCAGTCAATCAATGTGAGTGGCGCCAGCATCTCCTGACGTAACGTCCAGTCTGAGAGCCCGGAACTTGACAGGACGTCGGAGGATACTAGCGGCCACAGCACCAGGGGGTCATGTGACCGGCACTGAGCGTGGAGGATAGCGCCGCTCAGTGCCAGAACTGCAAATAGAGGCCAATGAGGAAAACACCAAAAATGGTAAGTTACACTCATATAGAAAATAAAAGAATGGGTGAACCACCCTTTTAATCTAAAGGATTTATGAGAAATTCAGGTGAGAATATATTCACGAGTTGGCAGCGGCCTCTCTGTAAATAGTGTACACACCGTTTATACCTTTAAATCTGGAGCCTTAATATTGCATTGTTCATTACTGTGTGATCCAGTCCTTATCACTTCTCCCTTTATCTTGTCTTCAGCTGTCACCAGCGCCTGGCACTTTGCATAGCAATAAGTGTAAGGCAAAAATGTCTAGTTATAAGTAAAATGTCATACACTTTAGATCGCATTAAACAAGATGAGCTTCTCTACAAGGGTTGTGTATAAAGATCATGTCATCTCATCAGCATCAGCAGAATCTAGTATCTGGAACAGCGGAACAAAGCACATCAACACCGCAGGTATGAGATGAAGTGACTGGTCCATTTTACAGCCGGCTCCTTACTGCTGTCACATCCGCTGATAAAAAGACACTAATTAATCTTTGAGGAATTGGGAGCACCTGTGAGGATGATTGGGAATGTCATCATGTAGGTGCTGGGAGCGAGGATTCAAAGGAACTTTGATATCTGAAAAATGTAAATTTACGTTTTGTGGGTCATGTGACTGCACCCTATATGTGATATATAAATTGTGAATTATGCATTTAACCTATTCTTCCTCCAAGAGTGCTTTTCACCCCATAATGATCACATCTGCCAAGGGAGTCGCTTTTTGGATGACGAACACCCATTAAGGACCACGTTCATTATTCAAAGCAACCAGCGAAAATCTCAGCAGGTGGGGCTGATCTACTGCAGACGTTCAGTGGTTTCTTTTTTGAGTTAAAGGGAACTTGTCACCAGATTTGGAGACTATAAGCTGTGGCCATCACCAGTGAGCTCTTATATACAGCATTCTAGAATACTGTATATAAGAACCCAGGCAGCGCTGCAAAATGTAAAAAACATTTTTATAATACTCACCTAGGGGGCGGTCCGGTCGGATGGGTGTCGCTGCTCTCCGATCGGATGGGTGTTGCTGCTCTCCGGTCTGGCACCTCCTCTCTGCTGTCAACCTCCTTCTACCCAGCGTAGACGCGTCTAAGTCATTCACACAGGCCGGCATTGTGCTCCTGCGCAGGTGCACTTTGATCTGCCATGCTGAGGGCAGATCAAACTACTGTAATGCGCAGACGCAAGGAAAGGTTAAAGACCATCCATGCATGATCTGCCCTGAGCAGGGCAGATCAAAGTGCGCCTGCGCAAGACCTCATTGCCGGCTGGTGTGCATGACGTAGATCGCATCATGCACATGGACCTCAGAAGAAAGAGAACAACGATCGCCACAGAGAGGAGGCGCCGGACCACAGAGTAGGATAGGACCGCCCCCCCCCCCCCTCGGTGAGTATTATAAAGGTGGTTTTTCCATTATATAGCGTGGCCTGGGCTCTTATATATAGTATACTAGATTGCTGTATATAAGAACTTACTGCTGGTGGCCACAGCTTATAAAGGACAAATCTGGTGACAGGTTCCCTTTAAAATGCTGTGATTTCTCTGCACATTTAATAACGTGTATTTGCAATCTACAGTGAAATGCACAACATGCAGATTTCAAATCCACAGTAAATGGTAAAATCAGTCCCTATTCACACATCAGTGCCTTTCATCCACGTTCGTGTTTCCACAGACACATTGGCCGATAGTTAACTTTAAAAATTGGAATAAAGTAAATACGGTAAGTACCAAAAAGACATAAATTTCACACAAAGAAACTTCAAAGAGTTGCTGTATTTTCAATTTCTGCACTAAGCTGGTCAAAAGCTGGAAAAGTTGGTGAAGTATACCAGGAGATGGGCATGGAGAACAACTTTTATAAAGATTGGTTAAGTTTTCTAGTGCAAATTGCACCTGCCCCTCGGAGGTATAGACTTATTCTTCTGATCTTAGGACAGCCTAAGGCTATGCTCACGTTTTAGCTCTACATCAATGGTTCTATCAGATTTTTTTATTTTACTGTATTTAAAACGCAGATGACACATGAATAGAGATCAGCGGACCCATGGAAGTTCAGGTTCTGTGCGTTCAGCTGAACTTTAGGCATGTTTTACACATCTGTGTCTCTGGTACTCATGTAGACTCATTAAAATCATTGGGCTTGGTCACACATCCACGATGTCACAATGACCATGTGCGCCATATGGCAACTTTTCCGTTTTATTGCCAGCAGCACGATTATCACATGGACCCCACACTGATGGGATCCATTTGACATCAGTGTGACTCGTACCGGAAAAAACCTGGGTGACATAAAAATAAAGATTTTTTTATACTTGTCTCTGCCTCTGCTGTTACTTCTAGGCCCACTCATTAAGCTCATGCATATTCACTGCCCTTACCATGGACCTGGAAGCAATGGCAGTGCCGGAAACAGCAGCGCCAGAGACAGGTAAGTATACCAGCTCATGCTGTCCATGTGCTATCCAGATGTCATACGGATAGCACAAGGGCCACACACGGAACACACATACAGTTAGGTCCAGAAATATTTGGACAGTGACACAATTTTCGCGAGTTGGGCTCTGCATGCCACCACATTGGATTTGAAATGAAATCTCTACAACAGAATTCAAGTGCAGATTGTAACGTTTAATTTGAAGGTTTGAACAAAAATATTTGATAGAAATTGTAGGAATTGTACACATTTCTTTACAAACACTCCACATTTTAGGAGGTCAAAAGTAATTGGACAAATAAACCAAACCCAAACAAAATATTTTTATTTTCAATATTTTGTTGCGAATCCTTTGCAGGCAATCACTGCCTTAAGTCTGGAACCCATGGACATCACCAAACGCTGGGTTTCCTCCTTCTTAATGCTGTGCCAGGCCTTTACAGCCGCAGCCTTCAGGTCTTGCTTGTTTGTGGGTCTTTCCGTCTTAAGTCTGGATTTGAGCAAGTGAAATGCATGCTCAATTGGGTTAAGATCTGGTGATTGACTTGGCCATTGCAGAATGTTCCACTTTTTTGCACTCATGAACTCCTGGGTAGCTTTGGCTGTATGCTTGGGGTCATTGTCCATCTGTACTATGAAGCGCCGGCCGATCAACTTTGCGGCATTTGGCTGAATCTGGGCTGAAAGTATATCCCGGTACACTTCAGAATTCATCCGGCTACTCTTGTCTGCTGTTATGTCATCAATAAACACAAGTGACCCAGTGCCATTGAAAGCCATGCATGCCCATGCCATCACGTTGCCTCCACCATGTTTTACAGAGGATGTGGTGTGCCTTGGATCATGTGCCGTTCCCTTTCTTCTCCAAACTTTTTTCTTCCCATCATTCTGGTACAGGTTGATCTTGGTCTCATCTGTCCATAGAATACTTTTCCAGAACTGAGCTGGCTTCATGAGGTGTTTTTCAGCAAATTTAACTCTGGCCTGTCTATTTTTGGAATTGATGAATGGTTTGCATCTAGATGTGAACCCTTTGTATTTACTTTCATGGAGTCTTCTCTTTACTGTTGACTTAGAGACAGATACACCTACTTCACTGAGAGTGTTCTGGACTTCAGTTGATGTTGTGAACAAGTTCTTCTTCTCCAAAGAAAGTATGCGGCGATCATCCACCACTGTTGTCATCTGTGGACGCCCAAGGCCTTTTTGAGTTCCCAAGCTCACCAGTCAATTCCTTTTTTCTCAGAATGTACCCGACTGTGGATTTTGCTACTCCAAGCATGTCTGCTATCTCTCTGATGGATTTTTTCTTTTTTTTCAGCCTCAGGATGTTCTGCTTCACTTCAATTGAGAGTTCCTTAGACCGCATGTTGTCTGGTCACAGCAACAACTTCCAAATGCAAAACCACACACCTGTAATCAACACCAGACCTTTTAACTACTTCATTGATTACAGGTTAATGAGGGAGACACCTTCATAGTTAATTGCAGCCCTTAGAGTCCCTTGTCCAATTACTTTTGGTCCCTTGAAAAAGAGGAGGCTATGCATTACAGAGCTATGATTCCTAAACCCTTTCTCCGATTTGGATGTGAAAACTCTCATATTGCAGCTGGGAGTGTGCACTTTCAGCCCATATTATATATATAATTGTATTTCTGAACATGTTTTTGTAAACAGCTAAAATAACAAAACTTGTGTCACTGTCCAAATATTTCTGGACCTAACTGTATGTACCTTCAGAACGGACTGTGGAAAATCTTTGTGTTTTACATGGATGTGTGAAGCAGGCCTTACATAAAGTTCAGTTCTGGACTCGGATTTGACCTGAACCCCAATAGGTCACTGACTGGACAGTTGGGCTCTCCACTTACATTCAGACAGCCATAATCAGAGCACTTCTGGGTGAGGGAAAAGTTTTCCATAATTCATATAATCGGCTCCACCAAAATGGGCGAAGAGAGGGACAGGGGCGTCCAAATGTCTGAATGTCAATTTAATCAAATATATCATCGTTTTGTATGTCGGAAATGCATTTCTGGTGCAGCACACGGTGGCACTTGCCAGTCAAAAGAGGCGCCAAATTTCTTAATTAGTGTACACTCAGGGGTGGGCTGGCACGGGGGGCAGGCGGGCAATTGCCCTCTGGGCCGCTATCCCAACTGCTATACAGGGCCGGCCCCTGCTGCATAATGACATTATAACACATACATAGCCGCACACAGTTCACTGCGCACGGCCGTGTTTCCTGTACTGTGGTGCCACGGGGCCGACACTAACACATTTACAGGTGGAGACAGTGTCAGCCGGCCGCATTAATACCGTATAAGAGACACGGCTGTGTTATAACACTTCTTAATTAATTCAGTATTTTCTACCCCAGCAAGACTGGATGAATCGGCAATTTATTGTTTTCATATTTACTTTTAATATTTACTTTTTTTGATAGTTTAAAATATGAAAAAATATTACATAAATCTTGATATTTTTAAGTGTTAACCATTAGGGGGAGCAGCTGATGGCATTTGCCATGAAAGCCCAGTGTAGTGCTAGCTCACATTACTGCAGTGTTCTCCAGTCGGTCCATTGTGACTAGAGGAGTTATAACATGTCATTGAAGTTGCTTTGATTCCCTCCAGTGAATATTTCTGCAATTCTCCATATGCATTTATACGATGTTCTCCTGTTCATAGTAACTGAAACATATGGCTATAAATACCGGTGCTCTGCCTCGGGTGTACGGCTGCAGAATGCAGAAATCAGTGGCCATCATTTCCACCCTCCCCTGGGCCTGCACTAGAATACACTGGATATAAAGCTCCGCTCCGCGCCAATGTTTGATATATAAATTTCACTATCATCTGCGCTTCTGAAGGAACGGAGATTACCTCCTGGCACACGGCTCATCTGCGCAGACATGCTGAGCCAGATCTGCTAGGCAGCTAATTTACCTGTTTGTGTAGGTAAATGACTTTAATAAATGAAATGACAGTATGTGTGTAATACCTGCTCCACGGCTGGATCACTCTTAACACAATGTAAACACCACGATATCTGTGGCCAAAGCTGCACCGCAAAACCACAGCACTTTGCGGTAAAACAGAGTGACGTTTTGCCACAAGACTTTTGACTACGACTACATAGCATAAAGGACCTGAGCCATAAATCTAGGGACTTAAGGTACCGTCACACATAACGAGATCGCTAGCGAGGTCGCAGCTGAGTCGCGGTTTCTGTGACGCAGTAGCGATCCCGTTAGCGATCTCGTTATGTGTGACACCTACCAGCGATCAGGCCCCTGCTGTGAGATCGCTAGTCGTTGCAGAATGGTCCAGGCCATTTTCTTCAAAGGCCATGTCCTGCTGGGCAGGACACATCGCTGTGTTTGACACTGTGTGACAGGGTCACAGTGACTGCTGAGATCGTTCGGGATCGCTGGTAAGTCGTTGTGTGTGACTGGGTCTTTAACCTGAATAATCCAAATCAATGAAAGTCTGTCCAATCAGCCCAAACATGCAATTTGAATTGTTTTCTAGTTTTTTTATTTATTATTTTATATGACGTCATGAAATTCTGTAGTTCTGTCCACATAATCTTGTCACTTATCATCCCCGTGGCATCAG